>NC_051181.1:44435410-44495159 GCF_013339695.2 Rhipicephalus sanguineus | reverse complement strand
TTTCTAATACCCATGCATCATTTAGTACTTTTACAAATTATTTGCGGCCACCGGGCCCAGATTTCTCTGAGCAGCATATGTGACCCCATCCGGCCCAGTGCTGTCATCTGACGGACGATATTAGCGCGTTCTTAATTCTTCTAGCGAAAACTCCTGATCTAGGTCATGATAATGTGTTCGAAGAGCCAATGCGATCGGTGCTTTGACTTGTTCTACAGAGTTTATGTACTCTGGTGTACTCACTGCTGCCCTTGGGCGTGTAATAAGCTGGCAAAACTCATTCGGCGCGGTCGTTTCCGATACATGTTGCAGCAAAGCCAGGGCCCTGAACGGCTGTTCGTGTGTTACTGCCCCACTTAGAGAGCGCAAGACATTCCATAATTTTGACTCTTGTGTGAGGGGGGTAAGTGAAGTACAGAATTCCCTCCAGCGCTTTGCGCCTAGTCGTTCCAGTTGCCGACTCATACGATCATGCGTTTTTTGGCATTCTCGGTAATTTTCAAGAATACCTGTGCGCCGGTATTTCTTTTCAGCTCTGCGGCGTGTTGCTCTAAGTATGTCGTATTCAGAGTCTACCCCAGCGTAACCATCAGGAATTTCAACAAACTTTGAACATACTTTTAATTTGTACTCAATAAGTGATAACAGGGTGTCTGTATCAGTGACAGTATCAGCTTGACTTGTTAGGTGATATCTAAATACCTGCCAATTGGTTATCTTTGCTGAACGCCTGTAAGTCGAAAAGCGTAGTGTAGGATGCTGTATTAGGATAGAGAAATGATCACTGCCCCTTGTTTCAATGTCTGTTCTCCATGTTATTTCACATGCAATATCGTTTGAACAAAGCGTGAGGTCGAGGCAGCTGGAGTAATTAAAACTCCGTAAGAACGTCACTGAGCCGTCATTCAACACACACAGACCGCTATTCTGAATTGCCTTTTGCAGCTTGTTTCCACGACTGTCGCAGCAGGTACTTCCCCACACGACATGGTGTGCATTAAAATCTCCGCAAAATATCACACCTTTGGTGTACCTCTGAAAAAGACCCGTTAGTGTAGAAAGTGAAATGTTTGTTGAAGGTTGTAAATAAACACTAACTACATCTATATTTACTCTGCCGAACCGAACTTCACATGCAACATATTCTGGATAGTCTGATGATGTAGCACTTGATGAAACTGACGGTCGATCTCGTCGCACACAAATAATCGCTCTGCTCTGCCCTGCAGATCTAGTGCATGTATACACAACGTAATTAGCCAGTCGAAACGTGTTGTCTGCTCCAGCCTCTGTGATGCATAACACTGGAAAAGAGAATTGAGCTACAAGTTTCCTAAAATTCGCACTCTTATAACGAAGACTATTCGCATTCTACTGGTATATGGCGACATTTTCATAACATGTATTCATGCCTTGCCTGCGCAGCGCCTGTTGTAGCGTATTGCAACACCACTTGCTCTATTGACAAAACAGCTTTCACCTCGGGGAGGCTATTAGCCTGGGGAATTGCGGCGAGTATGGCTTTCAAAGCAGTGAACAACATCGGTATGGCAAGCTGAGCAATTGGCATAGAGGAGTTTTCCTGTTGCGTGAGACTTACTGGATGCGATGTGCTCGTACTTTGTCGGCTGCTTGCCACGTGGTTGATCTTCTGTAGAGAACCCTCCAGAGACTCTTGTCGAGCTTGGTGCTGGCTTGGTGACGACCCGACACTTTCCTCTCGATTTCGTAGTCCCCTTGCAACTTGCGCGTACGTCTTAACAGTGTCCTGGTGTTTAGGCAATAGCGGTCGCGGAGGCCGTGCTGGATTGATGGTATTCATGTTTGGTTCGGGCACCGCGCTATTGCATGCGACCATAGATGATGTCATGTTGATGTTGAAGAGAAGCTCCTTTGTTCTGCGGGCATCCAGAGAATGAGGCAGCATGGGGCCCGTTGCAATTCGCGCACTTTAGTTGTCTTATAGACTTACAGTCCTTAAGATCGTGGTCTTCTGCACATATTTTGCAGCGCCTTGTTCCTCGGCAGTTTTTCGCCAA
Source organism: Rhipicephalus sanguineus (assembly GCF_013339695.2). Classification (NCBI taxonomy): domain Eukaryota; kingdom Metazoa; phylum Arthropoda; class Arachnida; order Ixodida; family Ixodidae; genus Rhipicephalus; species Rhipicephalus sanguineus. The sequence continues at coordinate 44,493,120 of NC_051181.1, read as the reverse complement.
GTGTCCAAACCTCTGACAGTTGTAGCAGCGTCTTGCTGGTCCCAGATATTCTTCAACTGGATGACGGGTGAATCCAAGTTACACTTGCTCTGGGAGTGGTCGGTCATAACGGAACTGTAAGATCACACTTTTCAGGGGGCGCGATTCCACGGTGGCATCTCCTTGACGCATGTAACAAGCTTGGCGTCGGGCCGAAGTCACCCCTACGTCACTCAAATATTCTGTAATTTGTTGTTCTGTATATTCCAGAGGCGCATGTCTGATTTTTTCAACGTTTCGTATATATGACTCTGGAGTAAATGGCTTCACCAGCAACCCAGCCACCTGCACGCATGACAACAAGCTTTTGGCTGAGGCAAGGGAACTCACAGTGACCGAAAAACTTCCGTCCTTGTTTACTCGGAAAGAACGCACTGTTTCCTTTGCCAGCGCAACAATTTCCGAGGCTACAACGTTTGGATTTACTTTCCAGAACGTTCTGTCATCTTCAGTTGGCCGGAATACCACAGGAATTCCCTCGAATCTTCTCCTTTTATACGTCACTTGAGTGAACGAGTCTGCCTTCTCATCACATTCAATATCTTCTTCACTAAGTGAGTATCTCTCATTAATGTTATCGCTCTGATCTTCCACTCTTACCTTTTTCGCAGAGCTTGCTTCACCCTACATGTTCTCAGCTTTCCTCGTCGCCTCCAAGACGAATGTCGGCGGCCTAATGTAGGAGGCCCTGGCGGCTCCTGGCTGGCTCACAGGCTCGTCGGGTTTCTTTATCTCGATGTTTTTCATAGCTCGCAGTCATTTTTTAGCTCTGAGCTTTGCACTGTTTCAACATAGTGCCTCATATTGTACAAATAATTTCTCCTTTGTTTTTGAGCGCCTTCACTGTGTTATTTTAACACGAAAGTGTTTTATGCGGGGGTCCAATAAGATTTTCATGACGTATTTTCGTCACGGAAATACGTCAGTAAAATGAACACCATCAAATGGCAAATAAAAAAAAACTATAAGAAAAAGTTCGGTTGACAGGGGTCGGCCCCATGACCCCCTAGGTCCGCGACGATGGCTAGCGGGCGATTAGCCCACTGAGCTACCGCCAAACACATAACGGAGGCTACATGAACGCGTCTTTTATCCTTCGCACTTTCCTGTCGCGGTGCTCTTGCATGGATGGATGGATGGATGCTATGAGCGTCCCGTTTATAACGGGGTTGAGGCATGTGTGCCGCCAGGCTCGAAAAACAAAACAAAGAACGCGCCGTTGCTGCAACCGTCCCATTCGGCATGTTTCCAATAGCAGTGTAATTTCGTTTAACACACCGCGAGGTGGTGGCTTCAGCACAAGCCTTGCTCATAGCGTCCATCCATATCGAAAAATAGCTTTCCGACGCTCGCCTGGCTGTCGCACCGCGTTCCCCGCTCGCCCTGTGAGAATTAACTGCCAGGCTAGAGGGAAGACACAACGCGCGTAGTGTTTCTCTTCGCGTTTCACGACGCTTTGGAGGAGTGCATACCGAGTGTCAGTGTTTATTGTGTGCTTGTTGATGCCATATTTGCGCGGGATTCACCATATGCGGTGTTCACGTATATGTTAAGAACTTAAGCTACCACAAGGGTTAAATCATGATCATGGGCGTTAGTCGTCGGTACGGAGATGTGCCACTAGGCGTCAACGCGAGTGCGTCCACATCAGGCGGTGCTACATCTGCCAAACAACAATAGACATTATACAAGCTCTGATATACCAACGCACTAAAGCAATCAACTACTTCCGTGACGATACGTTTCACTTTCCTGTGATACCAATTGCTATGACAGAGGGATCAACCATCTTTTTTTATTTATCATTGCCCAGTATTTTTCGCGTCGTGTAATGGTATATTTCTGCCCTGTTGTCCTGAATTTAGGGGCGAAGCACCTTGGGGTATCGGCGTGCATCGTCGTCGTCGTCTGCTTTCGTGACGGTTCATTTGCTTTAGCGCAAGAGAGGCCGCCACCGCCTCAGTGCTCGCCATGTGGCGAGAGAGAGCGAACGGCGCGCGTTGACTATGGAAACGCTCTGTCTACGATGAACGCTGAACTACCAGCTTGCAAGGATCGAGAGCGCGCCCTCGCCAGCGAGAGACAACGCCGACGGAGGTAGCGTCTGCTAGCGACTTTCTTGAATGAAAAAACCGACTGCTCGCGCGGCACAACCGTTCACCGGCCACCCTGTATGTTTACGCACTGAATCTTGACCTGCAATGTAGTGCCGGTGGGAGATTTCTCTTGTGCGTAGTTCAACAATAAAGATTCGCATCATGTACGTTGACTAAAAGCAGACTGCGGGTCTCTGTGTCTAATCTTTCTTTTGTCTCTCATTGCCCATTAGCAGTGATTTTGCTGTGGGAAACATCGGTGCACGCTGCATGCTTCGCCCCTCCACAGGTTTCACTTTAGTGGAGCTGAAACACCCTTCCCTACGTGCTCCGTGCCTCCCCAATTTTTTTTTTGCACTGTTTCAAAGATCCACTCTCAATTTCTTAGCAGCCCCGCCACGGTGGTCTAGTGGTTATGGCGCTCGACTGCTGACCTGAATGCCGCGGGATCGAATCCCGGCCGCGGCAGCTGCATTTTCGATGGAGGCGAAAATATTTTAGGCCCGTGTACTTAGATTTAGGTGCACGTTAAAGAACCCCAGGTGGTCTAAATTTCTGGAGCCCTCCACTACGGCGTCTCTCATATTCATGGCGTGGTTTTGGGACGTTAAGCCTCAGATATTATTATTATCAATTTCTTAGCAAGCGTGATTGAGCAAACACCTGATCTCAAAAATAAAGACAAAGCATACCTGATGCTTTCACCTTCTGCATTGGATGATACAAATCGGTAACTGATTTCATCGCTTTTTGCGTTCGTATTTTTCTTCCTTTTCGTATTTTCTCTTGTGGGGTATTTTTTGTTGTATTGTTTATTACTAGTATTTTTTCTGCGTGCCCCAGCAAAAAAATATTACTTTTGTTCCTGGACACTTTATAAAGTCAATAATTGATTGACTAAGCTAATAATTGTTATCACTGTTGTGTTTAATACCCAGAGAAAAAGGGACATTGTCGACATTGGGCCCAGCGGGATATTCGTCATATATATATAATCGGAGATGACACAGGTGTGCTTTTCTCGGGCTTTGACGTAGCTGGCTTAATTACTCGTGGCAATAAATTATTAGACAAACTCCTCTTCCGGTCTACCGAAAATTACTAAACGTTAATCCGATGATAAGTAAAGCAATCGTATTACCAGCAAAGAATAAAGGTTTCCTCCCAGCACAACCTTTAGTCTATGCCAGTGAAGATATTTTTTTCGTCGGTGACCATAACGTTCTTGGAGTGACATTTTCCTTATACCTCGGCTAGAACCTTGAGGCGTTAGAGATATGGGCCTCACGATAGGGATGCAATGTTGGCAAGTGATGAGCCGATGTGTATTCGTACAGACATTCTGTGATCTTTCCAAATGAAGTTGGAAGTTTGCGCCTGTCTTGTGAATCACTTTTCTTTGTCCGTGCCTTTGGCGCTGCCCTGCTAAGTGCTTAGTTTAGCTTACGCTGCGACTCATCTGTGTGTTCATAGAAGCTTAGAGGTTTGGTTGCTGTTACCCCTGTTGTCCCTGTAAACGTAGCACTTGCACATTACGGGATATCGCTCACTCAACATATCAAGGCCAAAGCCTCAGCGCAACCAGTGTTCGCACTGGTCCCGTCTTTTTGGGTGTAATAAAGAGAACACCACCGTCACCACCACCTTCAGCGACATTGCGAGCCCTTGCGAAGTTCCCAAGGCGTCGCATGGTCTCGCTAGGCCACGTTCAAAAAGCTGCGTGACTTTCTCCGAGCGATCAATGACACCACATCGAGACGTCAACGTAATTTCAGAGATAGCACGAATTCGTGACGCCGTCGTGACGTCACACGACGGCGCCACTACATGACGTCACGTAACATCGTCTTTATTTGACATCATCGATAGGTCATAGCTGGGACGATCCTGGAGGCAGAAAGCTTGAGTGGATGGGAGAGGCACATTACAATCGACTGAGCACGCCAAGGCAAATTATTCTTCGCCTCTCACACTGCGGTTCATTATGTCTTGCAAGAAGTCTTGTCCCCGATTGTATGACTTAATGCATTGCGAACTAAATGGCTTGGTACGGCTTAATGCATCATCGAGTGTTCAGCAGGCTTTCTTCTTCAAATGTTACGCAGACAGTAATATTTGAACACAGAGTGTAACATTTAAAACGCGCTGCCAATTCTTGTGCCGTTACCGTTTATAGCGCGAATGGTGTAATTAAAGAAATACACGACGAACAAAAGAAGGGTTGGAGAAAGTTAGAAAAACAAAACCAAATAACAATGGCTTCGAGTATTTGCGGAAGGTTCGTGAAAAACAACACAAAACTGACGGGGAAGCCTCCGACAACGGCATAGCTCTGCTGTATGAAAACACAATGCCATTATTTGGCGACGGAAAGGTGAAATAGAAGTGTCTGCAATCCCGCTCCGGTGAAAGAAGAAAATCTATCATCAAAAGCATCTGATGAGAGCGCGTCTATTACTGCCGCCCGCATTTCGCCAATCGGAGGGGACAGTTTAACGGGACTTTGCTTTTAAGGAACAACGTTGCCACGGAAAAGAAGACAATGCTAGCCAGAATAAGTGCAAGCCTCCAGAAAGTTGAGAACTAATACAACAAGGACTACAGGAGTGACAAGTGGCGCACAGTCGAATGTTCGCAGCGAAGCAGTGTCAGTGCCGCATGGCCACTAGGCCACTACATAAAGCCTTTGTCAGTGATCGGTTTGTTTAAGAGAAAGAATGATATCAAAGATTTTGCATCCGTCTTCTACGTGGGTCGTCTTGACAGTGATCATCGCCCTGAGCATTATCTGCACAGAAGGTACGTGGTCAAGGTACCAGTACGTAATATAACCTTCATTACTTTGACTCTACAGAGGGAGGCATATAAGCGGTGACGAGAAGTCGAGCAGTTCAGGACGTTCGTTGCAACGTATGCCACTACAGATTTGATGAACGCAGCAAGGAACTGCCGATCCTTTGTGAATGCAGATGTCATGTAGGAGCCAGAGCGAGCATTCTAAGCTGGGGCACCGTTGTCCGCGTTTACATTTCGGAGGTGCAGATGCGACAGCATTGCGCAAATGTTTTAAGGAGAAACACTAGCGTGTGGGACATAATGGAGGTGGTGACTGTGATGGTTGCTAAGGTGGGGAATTTGGGAATGAGATAATTCCACTAAACCCAAAGCGGCTATCACCGTTACCACGCAGAGTAAAAAAGAACCGTAAGTAGTGAGTGCCTCCAAGTTATTTAGTGTCAAGTGTATTGATCTAGCGGTATGTCATTCAACAGCTCTGAAAGCATTTTTATAATTCTCAGGACACACCAATACGAGCGCACATACATACACCGTGTTTCATATCCTTGTCTCAGCTGAACCATAAGATTCGAATAATAGGCTGAGGTAATCTGTGTAGTATAAATGTTGCGATAGTTCTGGGATTTTGGGCGCGTCATAAGAGGTCACGCCGAATGTGACACCTGCGCTCTCGTCCGTGCAATGCATAGTAACCAATCATGGTACAGGTCCCTAAAGGTAATCTTATACCGGCGTCACACGGGCACTTTTAATCGCGACCGGGGCCGATTCGGATTAGGCCCGATCCGGATCAGGTGCTGTTACACGGCCACTTTTAATCGCGATCAAGCCAGATCGGGATCAAGACGATCGCGATCTGCGCATCGAGATTTGGCTGACGTCTGCGCCTAACTCAATCAGGATTAGGCTGTACTGTTTAGCAGCGACCGACATGTTATCACGATCAAGAAGCCGGATCCGGATCGGCCCTGATCGCGATCAAATGTGTCCGTGGACACCGGTATTAATATACTGCCGCGTCGTTTATCCTCATGGCAACGATGATTCGCTTCGCATGAAACGGCCAAAGGGGACTTTTCAATGGCAGGTATGATACCTGGATAGGTTGAATAATGACTGGCTTTTCCGGGAGAACTATTCTTGTGGGTATAGATGTGAGCAATTTAGCTAGGGGAAGTTGTTGCTATCAACGTGGCCGGTCAGAAATTGTCAGCTTCAAGTACCGGTTAGTTTAATATAGCGCAAATTCCTATGTGATAATATTATACAGGCCTTCTACAGTAACTTAATGCGATTACGATAATTCGAATTGCGTTATATTCGGAATCGCACTACAAAAAAAAAAGAAAAATGAAGGCTAGAAGTGCAAGGAATTAGCAGCGCAGTGACAGCGTAAGCTGGAGGAGCTGCTTTCACGGAGCCCATTGTTAACTCTCTTAAGGCGCCTACTGCAAGCGTCGTAGTCACTTCGCAATAAATCATGACGTTTTGCGCAGTAGCGAAGCATCCACTGCGCGTCTTTAAGGCAATATGCGCGCACGTAGCTTCTCACCCAGTTGTTGCTGAAGAGGATGACGATGGGGATGATGAAGAATAGACCTCTCCCTGTTTGCAAACAGTGTGACGTCACTGGCAGTGTCCCGCCCCCAAGTCCCGCCTTCGGAGCAGGTTCTGGTTGGCAAGAAAGTTCCGCCGGCAGGATCTCTGCATAGCAGCGCTGCGTGTGTCTGCGTTACTTCGATAGAGGTTTTTGCAAATTGCTCTTTTCTGAACTAACAGCTGTTAATAGGAAGAGTCTCTGCCTATAATGAACGATTCTGTTAGGTCAACATATAATGATTTGCTCGTCGTGGATGACAGCCATAACAAAATCTTAAGCTCTTCGAAAGCGAACGTTGTACAATTTCACCACGACTGGTGTTTGGAGAAATATTAGCATGGCATGGATGTGAACGTGCTCGATTTCCGTCGCGAAATCTGCACTACAGTTTTAAACGATGTACAGCATTGGCGGCTACTGTGCGCGAGGTCACGGATTAGATTCTCACTCACGGCGCATAATTCTGATCAGAGATGAATGAAAGAAAAAAAAACGAAGGAAACACTTTATTAGCCTGCGTTCGGTTCAGGTTAACAAATCCTCGTGAAAATTAAAGCGAAGGTTTCCCCTACGGCGTTCCTCATAATCCACTGAGCAGTTTAGAGACGTTAAACACAATAATTTAATTATAAATAATCTGCGTTGTTACTTCGCTGTATCTGATGCCTACAACGTGTTCCCATACTTACTCCTCTCCTTTAGACTTTTTGTACACAAACGCGGAATGTCACTTCATAAATATCGAGCCGTAAAGATAAGCTAACTACAATATGACACACAAGAATCTCCACTGCTTCCATTAAGACGTACATCTCCAATAAAAGGCGATACGCGTATGGTTCTGGGTATTCTCCGTGGTAAACCGTACATGCATGTTCGGCAATGCTAAAACACGCTGGTAGCTCATGCGTAGTCTCGCCTTTCAGCCCGGACATCATGCACGTTTTTTTTTGTGCACGCAGCACAAACACGGAGATGTACGCACTCGCAGATCATCGCGTCAAATAATAATGTCGAATCCTGATGTTCCGTCGACAACCGGTCACTGTAAACGGCCCTTTTAGACACAACGCGCGCCAATGTTTTCGCAAACAAGATGCATCGTTATTCACACAGCACACACCATACACAATATTGTCAGTTTCAACGTCCGCAAAGGTGAACCGATATCGTCGCTGCCTTTCAACGCACACTACACGCCACAGTAAACGCGGCACATTTTCGAAGACGATGCCGCTGTTACTCGCACCACCACGTGGGTTCACTTCTCCAAGTTAAACAGCCAGCAGCGTGGCAAATATTTCGTCACGCAGTCCACGACACATTTATATGTTCTTTGACATATACCACAAATAATCTTGGAACCGAAAGATGAAGGAAAAGGTTCAAAAGAAAAAAAAAAAAAACGTGCGCCAAACACCGTGCGACTGTACCTCGCTGAGCCGGCAGCAGGAATGTTTTGCCAACCACCGCTGATGCACGTGGGCCGAGAGGTCACTTGACCTGACGTCACGGGGCGTGAGTGACGTAGGCCGCTAGAGGTCTATTATGGCTGAGCCCTTTGTAAGGCGTGGGGAACAATAAACCACCTACACGTCACAAATTCGCTTGGTGCAGCGGCTGGTGCAATTCTGCTCTTCTGCCACGCAATAATGAATCCGTTAACGTGATTCCAGGCCGTAACCAACGCCTTACAAGACGGAAGTACGCCTGTCCACATCCCAACTTAAGCAACCACCAAGCCAGGCACTGGCGCCGCCTCCAAACGAACACATACCCACATATGTAAAGACTACACGCGATTTTTCCACGGGTTTACACAACAGGAATGTGCCCCAAGTGCAGTGACCATACCGCCAAACTTACTCACATGACTTACCAATGTACGGAGCGGCGAGCCCATGCAGTATCTAGGCTGGTGCCTTCACGAAGAACACTCACAACGTGGTCTTGGGAGGCACGGCTTTCCGAGCTGGCACTGGGGAGCCAATAGGTGAACCTAGACCAGGCCCGGCGAGCCGCCACGGCCAGCGGGGCTCTACAAGAGATTGACCCACGAGGGATTAACGACAGACTCTCATTATGAAATAAAGTTTATTCTCTCTCCCTGGCCGCAAACGTCTGCACAGGTTCCGAAAAAGTTGCAGGTACTGGCTTGGCACCGTGGTACAACGCATGCTTGTCACGCAGAATTCCTGTGTTCGGCCCCTGATCTTTGTCTGATTTTTGTTAAGGTCACGCGGGTTTTTGCACCATACGCCCCGTTTTCGAGGCCAGCGCCTGATGAGGCGCCTAAGGCTTTTGGCTTAAAACATTACGAGAAGAAGCTGTAAGATCTTTTACAGCGTGCCCATGGAAAGCTCAGGTACAGCTATAAATGCTGCAGGATTTACAGCATGAGTGAAAATGATACGCATTATGATGATTTATTAAATGCGAAGCATTTCTTAGCGAACTTCTGCCACTTTGAGCGTATCTATCTATCTATCTATCTATCTATCTATCTATCTATCTATCTATCTATCTATCTATCTATCTATCTATCTATCTATCTATCTATCTATCTATCTATCTATCTATCTATCTATCTATCTATCTATCTATCTATCTATCTATCTATCTATCTATCTATCTATCTATCTAGCCGCCTACGACTTTGTGCTCTCCTGGTCGCTTGGTTAATCGAATGTACACCAAAATTGGTATGGCGTAACATGAGTGTATGACGAACACAAATGACAAGTCATAACATGAAAATCATGACACGCATGTCATGTACAGCATGATTTACATGCTACGCTCATCGTGCGCTGGCGGCCGTTTCGCTAGCTTGATCTACCCCGAAATTGGTGTTGCGCGACGTGACTGTGTGACGAACATAAAAACACGTGTTAACATGAAAATCATGACACGCATGTCATGTACAGCATGACTTACGTGCCACGCTCATGGGGCGCTGGCGGCCGTTTCGCTAGCTTTATATACACCAAAATTGGTATCTTGCGACGTGACTGTGTAACGAACATAAATAACACGAGATAACATGAAAATCATGACATGCGTGTCATGTAGAGCATGACTTACGTGCCACGCTCACGGGGTGCTGGCGGCCCTGTCGCTAGCTTGATCTACCCCGAAATTGGTATTGCGCGACGTGACTATGTGACGAACATAAAAACACGAGTTAACATGAAAATCATGACACGCATGTCATGTACAGCATGACTTACGTGCCACGCTCATGGGGCGTTGGCGGCCGTTTCGCTAGCTTGATCTATCCTGAAATTGGTACTGCGCGACGTGACTGTGTGACGAACATAAAAACACGAGTTGATATTTATTTATTTATTTATTTATTTATTTAAACATACTGCGGACCAACATTCTGGTCCAAGCAGGAGTGGCAAAAGAAAACATCAAGTGAATTGTTACAGCAAGAACAAGAATACATGACTTTGTTGCAAACAAAAGAACACTATCATTGTTACGATAAAAGAGGCATCACGTCTGTGAAACAACAAGATTACAACATATGGGAACGCTAGACACCAACAAGATAATTTTCCAGTGACGTAGCAAAAAAAAAAAAAGAAAAGACAAACATGAGAACGCTAAAAGAGGCATCACGTCTGTGAAACAACAACATTATGACATTTTGGGACGCTAGACACCAAAAAGATAATTTTCCAGTGACGTAACAAAATTTTCAGTGGTAAAAATCTCCTGAGGCAGTGAATTCCAGTCTGTGACTGTTCTAGGAAAGTAACTATGTTTGTAGGCATTAGTTCGTGCAAATATGGGCGCCAATGATCGGTCATGTTTACGACGGGTTGTCCTAGCAGTAGCTGGTTGAACACAACATGGTACATTTATTGTAATTTTTCCTGACATAATTTTATGTAAAAACGTTAAACGGCTCAACTTTCTTCTTGTTTCTAACAAAGGAATCTTGTGTAACTGCATTAGTGAACTAGGTGAGTCGAGTCTTCTATACTTGTTAAAAATAAATCTGATCGCCTTACGTTGCACTTTTTCAAGAAGCATAATGTCCTTTTTTGTAAAAGGATCCTATATGACTGCAGCATATTCGAGCTTAGATAAAATGAAAGTTTTATATGCCAAAAGCTTTACGCTTGAGGGAGCATGTTTTAATTTTCTTTTTAAAAACCATAATTTACGAATCGCTTTCGTGCAAATGTCTGTTATGTGTGGTGTCCAAGTAAGGTTGCAGCTGAGAGTAATGCCTAAATATTTATATTTATCTACTTGTAACACTGGATAGTCATGAAGAATATAGGGGAGAGTGCCTGTGATATGATTATCATGACACGCATGTCATGTACAGCATGACTTACGTGCCACGCTCATGGTGCGCTGGCGGCCGTTTCGTTAGCTTGATCTGCCCGGAATTGGTATTGCGCGACGTGCCTGTGTGACGAACATAAAAACACGAGTTAACATGAAAATCATGACACGCATGTCACGTACAGCATGACTTACGTGCCACGCTCATGGTGCGCTGGCGGCAGTTTAGCTAGCTTGATATACACCGAAATTGGTTTCTTGCGACGTGACTGTGTGACGAACATAAATAACACGAGTTAACATGAAAGTCATCACACACATGTCATGTACAGCATGACTTACGTGCCCCGGTCATGGTGCGCTGGCGGCCGTTTCGTTAGCTTGATCTACCCCGAAGTTGGTATTGCGCGACGTGACTGTGTGACGAACATAAAAACATGAGTTAACGTGACAATCATGACACGCATTTTCCTGAATGACATACAAGATGATGTATGCAGCTCTTTGCTGGCTGCGTTTTATTTATTTATTTGTTTATTTATTTATTTATTACATATACCTACAGCGGCCTAGTTGGGCATTATCGTAGGGGATTATTACATACATAACAATATCACAAAGCAATATCAAAAATACACGCTAGCATATACAGACATCGTGGTAATGGAGACAACACAGTATTACCGAGCTTAAGACAGTCCATTTTACTGACGTTTCATGTAATATTTAAATTGATTCACAAGAAGTTCTCTGTGGCAGAAGAAAAGTTTGGTCCACATACTGTATTATCGGGAAGCAGATTCCATTCTTCAATTGTTCCAGGAAAGAATGAAAACTTAAAAACCTTGATATGACATTGGTAGGGCCTTATTTTTCTTGAATTGTCACGTCTCTTAGAATGATAATGAGGCTCTTTTATATATATGTTTCTATCGATCCCCGTGTTACCTCTGTAAATGTTGTGCAAAAGCGTTAGCCTGACTATCTTTCTGCGCGTGGAAAGTAATTTCCATCCTAGTTCTTCTCTTACTTGTGAACTTCGAGTTTTGTAATCATAGTTACCCGTGACGAATCTTGCAGCTCTTTTCTGAACGCGTTCTAACTTATCTTCAAGAACATTTGTGAAAGGGTCCCACGCTGCGCATGCGTATTCCAACACGGGCCTAATATTAGTCAGATACAACGTTTCCTTTAACGCTTTGGGCGCATACTTGAAATTTCTTTGAATAAAGTGCAATAAGCGACATGCTTTGGCACATGTCTTGTCAATGTGCGATGTCCAGTCCAATGTCGCAGTAAAAGTGATACCCAGGTATTTCGCTTCATTAGCGCACTGCACTAATACATTGTTTAGAAAATGCGAACTAGACACCTTGTTCTTTTTGTTAATAAATTGCACATGGTAGCATTTTGCTATGTTCAAATCCATTTTCCATTTGGCACACCAAGAACAAATTTTATCGAGATCAGACTGCAAAACACTCGCATCCTCAGCACATAGCAAAGGATGATATACAACGCAATCATCTGCATATAGTCTGACATTTGGAATGAGACCCTCACTGAGATCATTGATAAAAATGAGGAACAGTAGTGGCCCAAGCACCGACCCCTGAGGCACACCAGATAAAACGTCAGTCGTTTGTTACACCGCACCATTCAGTACCAAAAGGGTGTTAAAAGGGTGTGTGGTTCGTCCTTTTGGGGACTAATGGGGCTGCACAACCATTAATCCCTTTAAGGACTAACGGCACCGGGTCTAACAGTTAGTCCCCACAATGGACTAACATTTAGCCCTCACATTTACACCTTACCGGGCAACTGTTAGTCCTCACAGATCACCTCAATGGACTAACATTTGGTCCCCACATTTACACCTTACCGGGCAACCGTTAGTCCTCGCAGTTGCACGTCGCCGGACCAACGGTCGGTCCACTCAAACGCTCCATTCAGATGAAGTTTTTATCCCGGGGATGATTTTCTACAGTTACTCTCCGCAAGACTTAATACTTTTTTCGCGTGTTTCTTTCCGCGGTGAGCAACAAATGCCACGGAAACAACACGCAAAAGAATATTTAGTGATGCGTGTATCACTGCTTTCGCCTTCAATGCGACAACGAAAGACAAAAGTAAGACAATGAAACGTTTTATTTTTTCTATACATGTGAAGTTTCTGCTTTCTTTCATTGAATTCACTACAAAATGTCCAATACAGGTTCAGCCGCGTTGTCATATCTCGTACAGTCCTTTCTGTGAAGCTGCTCCAACGGAAGCGATAGATGGCAGGCGTTGTACGCGCCAGGGCACACAGCATTGTGCTCGTTGTGGGCAACGGCTGCATCCTGCAAAGCACAAAAATATTGCAAATATTTAGTCACGTGACAGCGAGGGTGAAGACGCACGCACTGTGCAAATACGTGCAAGGTGAACTAAAACACGTCTAAAACATGGCACGCAAATAATTTCACCCCTGCGAAGCACAAAAATATTGCAAATATTCTGCGACACGTCACAGAAGGGATGAAGACGCACGTACATGGCAAATACGTGCAAGGTGAAATCAGAATCAGAAATCGTTTTATTTAGTCATCGAATCAATTACAAAATTTGTGTGTACAGAAGGAGGTCCCATAGTCAGAGACTGAATCGGGACCTCCTACAGTAGTGAATACAGAAAAAATTAATTGATGCAGCAAACAGTGGTACAGAAAACAGGTAATAAAATACATCGCAGGTAAAAAAGAAAAAAGGAGTTCTACTTAAAATCATTAGCAGAAAGCAGCAACAAAAACTGAAATCAGACAACATAAAAAATAGAGGTAATTCAACTCTCCTAGACAGTTTTCAGATAATTACCATGGTGAAAGATAGTAAAAAATAAAGTACGAGAAAGAAAGCTAAACAGACACATCTGATATCAGCAATGTAGGATGATGATGCGATGCTGCGTTAACATTAGGTTGTGAGAAGGCATGAAAGGGAGCGGCAGTAATAGAAGTGACCAAAACTATCCAGTTTATGGAATGGATGAGAGGAAAGTTTTCATATCTTTTTTGAATATGCCGATTGATTCCGAGGTTTTTATTCCTGAAGGTATAGTATTCCAGAGACAGATTCCAGTGAAGTGGGCTGTTTGTTTGCCATAGTTAGTATTAACTATAGGTAAGATAAAATTGTGATTTTGTGCAAACCTTGTCAAATTTGTATTCTCTAGACCTGATGGAGGGATTATAAACAAAGGAAGCTGATTTTTCATTTGCTTGAAAACTAGTATTCCTAGATTATATTTGAAAGTGTTCTCGATTGTTAGGATGTTGTTGGCATGCTTTAGCATCACTGCGATAATGACTGTGGGTAAGTATTCTAATAGAGTGATTTTGCATAGTTTGAAGGGAGACGAGATGACTGCTGTAGGTATTACCCCCAAGATGTGATACAGTAATTAATATGAGAATGAATAAAAGCGTAGTACAATGAAAGTAATGTGGGTTTGGAAAATATATCGCGGGATTTAATTAGAACACGTATGCCGTAAGCCATTTTTTTTCGCAGGTATGCAACATGCGAATGAAATTTCAAATGACGGCCCAGTTTAATTCCCAAGAAGGTCGCCTCATCGTCTGCTTCAATTGCGAATTAATTTAGAAATATTGGCGGGATATAATTATGTTCACGTTGGTGAGAGTGGAAAACAACGAATTTCGTTTTAGTGGGATTTATTTGTAATTTATTATGGATACACCAAGCAGCCAAGCCTGAAAGGTCATGGTTTAGTTTCTGTGTCAGAGATTGGAGGCATTTATCAGTGTTAACAATTGTTGTGTCGTCTGCATACAGTAAGCATTCTGAACTGGTAAGGCAAGATGGCAAATCATTTATGTAAATACTGAAAAGAAGTGGGCCGAGAATTGATCCTTGCGGTACTCCTATATTTGTTACTTTAGGTATAGATTTTATTACCTAACAGACTGACATCTTGGCTTCTATTGAGTAAGTAGTTTTTTTAATAATAATAGTGCAGGACCAGTTACGCCTATTGCTTCAAGCTGCATAACAAGAATGTGGTGGTTGATAGTGTCGAATGCTTAAATAAAAACACACGTCTAAAATATGGCATGTAAATAATTTCACCGTGATGTCATACATCATCAAAGACGCATTTCAAGCCACACAGCGCAACAAACACTTCAAGTGCGGCAGCCGCAGCCATCACGCCGAGGCGCCGCCAATCACCGCGCCCCAACGAGCCGGCGAGTTTTTTGCGAGCGGCGTCAGCCCGTCAGCCGCCGCAGCAGCCAGCGAAACTCGAGCAGACCAGCGCGCGAACGCGAAGCCGACGCCCCGAACGGTGCGAGGCTGCTTGCGAGCGAGCGAGCGAAGGGAAGCCGACGATAATGGCGTCCAATTTCCACCAAATTCCTCGAGCGCGCACCAGTACAGCGAGCGAAAGTGGGGTCGACGCCACGAACGGCGGCGAAGTGCTTGCGAGCGAGCGTCGAGGAAGCCGAAGGTCATGGCGACCAGTAATCCGAAGCGCAGCTAAAGTCGGCTAGCTGAAGCACCCGCCAACCCATGCCGGTGCATTTCAAGCGCGCGGCATACAATCGAGCTCGTTGCTACCGCACAGCGTTTTGGACGAGTCGCAAAACAGCGGCGAGGCCTCCTAATATTGCTACTATCGCGAGCTCGCAGCTCATCACCACGGCGAATCGAACATCCGGACAGGCGACGACAACGGCGGCCAATATCCAGGCGGTCACAAAGCACAGGCCAGACCACGCCCAAGCCGGCCCTCGCGGTACATTTCGTGCGCGCGATATACAACACGATCGAGTCCGTTACCGATAATCGCGATCAGTTTCGCGCACGCGATAGGTACGGCAGAATAAAGAGCGATCACTTACTTGTGAAAGAATCCAGCGCCGATTTGGGCCCCGATTCAGATTGAAGTCATGGATCCGATAGGCCTACTGTCTTCTCGGCCGCCATTCCGTCATTACGCAGTGCCGTGACTACGCCGGAGATATACAGCGCGGCATCGCGACGTGTCGAGAGCAGCTCCAGACTTCGTGGGTGTGGCGAAACGTAAAAGCAGCACGACACACTCATCCACGCATACGTGTGTATCAAAGGCAGCGAGCCGCAGTTCCTAGATCGGCGAACTCCGAGCGCGACACAACCGGCAACACGCCAGCTCGAACACAAGTTGGAAGACTGACCCGAGCGAGGAGGACGACGGTTTACCCTTGACAACGGTTTGCACACGAAACGTATCCATGTACAGGGTCGACCACATTTAAGGTGAACACCTCATTACTGTTGAAGCCGGTAAAACTAGAATGTTGATTCTACTTTACGAGGGAAATGTCCGTTTCATGACGTCTAATCATGGTGTACGTAAACGCGATAATAATTTTCCGAATTATGTATTTAACATGAGCTTCTATGAGGCCTTGAATACTAATGAGGTGTTCACCTCAGATGTGGACGACGCTGTACACGGCTTGCATCTCCCGCTCCGTTCATCCCTTTGGAGACTAACTGGTTTGCACACGGCACGCATCCCTCTCCGCTTGCTCCTACGACGGTCTAACCGTTCATCTGCGCGCCTATTGGGCTCCGTTACTCCTCGTTCGGGGTAATTTTGCCTTAGAGTGTACCACTTTTTGCTGCCGTTCGAACAAATAGTCTTTCAGCCAACCGTAAAGTGAATCAGGAAGACCAAGAAATGACAGTTTCTATAAAAGTAAGCTGTGCGGGACTACGTCAAACGCCTTTCTGAAATCAATAAAAACAGCGTCTATCTGAGTGCTATTGCTAAATCCGAGTGCGACCTCATGTAAGAATTCAGTAAGTTGAGTGGCACAGTACAACCCAGCACGAAATCCATGTTGGGTCGGAATGAAAAATCTATTGTTTTGAAGGCTCTTAATGAGAGAAGACTAAATGATATGCTCCAATGTTTTACAACAAACAGATGTCAAAGATACCGGTCCATAATTGCTTACCAGGTCACGAGAGCCGCTTTTGAATATTGGAGTTACGTTAGCCATTTTCCATTCACTAGGTAATGCTATACTTCATGCATGCTGCCATGCAAAGTCGTTTGCATAATTCCCAGTTATATCTGAACACTACACAGTCGCCAAATTCTTCAAGGTGAAATACTCAGTGCGACGTTTTCGTTCATTTCCAGGGTCGAAATGTGGACAGGGACAACACTGGGGATGTGGGGCCGGTCTCGGTGATCCGTGTTTCGAAGACATCTGCAACGTTGAAAGGCGCCCTGATGTTGTATGCCCGCTTATCTGCATACCGAGCTGCATGTGTGACAAGGGCCTGTACCGCCGCCTGACGGACATGAAGTGCGTTCCGAAGAATGAATGCAACTCCTAATCTCGCCGATCGTAATGCCGCGCCAACATAAAAGGCGCTATAATAAACAACAGCAACCGCATCATTTCTCGGTGTATTTTCTCTTTACAGTTGCGCTGTTTCATGGCTTAGCGTAATTATGTATTTCACGTCTAAGTTGCGCTGTGTGCTTAGGGCACAGTCCTGTTTTTGGTGCTGACCATACGGGAACCTGGAGAGAAACTAACACGTAGGAAAGTTGAAAGAATTCATTTCTTTAAAAGGGTGCCACAGAATAATGTGAACACATGTGTGTTTGTGTTATTCAGTGACCCCTGGCAAAAGCAGACATGTTAGTGTCGGTCGTCTAAATTCACGACCTTCGGGGACGGTACGGTAACCGTAATGTGAGAACGCGTGGCTGTCCTCGGCATAGGTCGGCAAACTCACTCACGAGTCGACTCACTCAGACTCACTCAGACTCAGATCGAGCCGTGAGCATGAGCCTGAGTGAGTCTGGCTAATTAATAGGTTGGTGAGATTGAGTCCAAGTGAGTCCGGCTGAGGGAAATTTTAGTGGGTCTGAGATCGAGTGAGTCCGGTTGAGGAAAATATTGGTGAGTCTAAGTCCGAGTTAGCGCAAAGCGCAATATATATTTATTGAGTGAGTCTGAGTGAGCTCCAGCCTTCAATGCCGACGAATGGTTTTATCTCCTCACCTATCGGCATTACTATCAGCCTTATATCTGCTTACGTTTATACTCAAATCTATTAACACGTGCCTCAATCCACCAGCGTTCTTGCTCCACCACAATGTTTATTGATATGAGGGTGATTCCACGTAAGATCGAACAAACGATGGCTGGTCGACCTCTCAAATTTATTTCAAAATTTTATATATTATTGCCTGATGAGTGGAAAGAAGAGATTCGCAATTTGTTTTGCCGCCAAAAATTTTTTCGAACCACAGGAAATCAATAATGACGAAGAGGTGGAGTGGAGCGCTCATCCGCTCTGCTGTTTTGGCCAACTTTCGTTATGAATTGCACAAAATATATTAAAATTAGGTAGCTGAAATTTATTTACCTAAATATATGTATGTTTTTGCTTCTGCTCAGGTATTTTTAGTTTTTATGTGTAGTGTAGATGTTTTTATAAAAAAACCTCAAAAATGGCCCAATCGGCAAAATTTTCTTTACTTTGAAGGCCTTTATCTCAAAAAAGCCTTGTAGCAGAGGTACGAAAATTCAGCATTACGTTCGTCGCATGCGTATCTACCAAACTGCCAAATCTTGTACTTATATATCTTTTCAGTAAAGAGATATGATCGGGCTAAGTTCAAGAAAACACCGAACAATGAAAACTTCTGACGACAATTAAAAAAAAAAACCCATTTTTTAAATTTCTTAAACTTTGTCCACTTATTCTCCTCCACATCAGCTTTCAAAATCATTAAAAACATTTTGCATAATGTCGTTGCACTAATAGTTACGGCCCCTCCAATGAGACCGTTAGGCAAGGATGGGCAATTCCGACTTCTTGCACAGCAAGTGTATCAAATGCAGGCAGGATTGAATTTCTTTTTATTAAAATGTTAGCAGGTGCCTAAAAAGGTGTCGCCGGCACTGAAGACGTTAATTTTGAAATTATTTGGTCACTGCAGCGGCCACGAGCGCGGAGCTACCGAGTAGGCGCGCGCGCACCCGAGATGCTCGTTGTAAGAGACGGCGCAGTGAGAACTCGTTCTCGCGTCCTCAGACCGATTGAGTTCGAAACAGCAACACCTCTCGGGTGACTTGAACGCATGTGCACTGGAGCTTCGCTATTGTATCCGCCCTCTGTTCGCACCTCAGCTAGGCGCTGATAACACGGCGGAGGTGTAAGCAAGATGAAAACTCTATAAGGGAGCTATGAGCGCTCGCTTCACGCACGCTTCTGCCACAGAAACTGCGCTGCGCCAGTTGCGATCAGTGCAAAGCATGAACGTGGCGCTCCAGTGGCAAAGCAAAATATGGATTGTCAAAGATAAGAAAAGCAAAACTATCGGTAACCGGATGCGCTTGTCTATATTAGATGTCGGCAGCAGACGGCGTGAACTGGCCGCGCGTTCGGTGCGCTGTTCACACTTCATTCGGCGCGGATAGTTCTTGTGCTTTGCTCTTACTCTACTCCTCCTGTGCGTCTCATGACGAGAAAGTATAGCTCTGAATGAGTGTATTGTGGAGACTACCTTTCGAAGCACAAGAAGCTTAAAGGAGTACTGACACGAATTTAAAAAAAAATTCGGATTGTTGCTCTAAATAAAAATACTGGTGTCGAGAAACGTAAAACGACTATTGTGGTGCCTGGGAATGCATCCTATATATTTTAAGTAGCGCCACCTTAAAAAGACACTTTCGGTTTCGATATCGAGGGGGTGGCTTCTCAGTGTCGTTTCATAGCAGTCTGACGTCACGGAGATACAGAAATTCGCGACGTACTCGCGGGAAATCCGTCATCTGCTCATGGTGCAATAGACAACGATGAGTGAATCGTCGTCCAGTGACCCTGACAGTGATTTCTATGATTTAGGCTGCATGCAGGACGCAGAACTCGCGAACTCGGGGGAACTGTCTTGACTCGTCGGGATAATGTCCTTGCAGTTAGGCTGGCTTGCAAATGCTCAGCGGCGAAAACTTCAAAGTCAAATTAAAATATTTTATACGTGTTCTCCGACTCCAGTGTGTGGACAGCGTGGACACTGCATACCAACGAAGCAAAAAATGTCCCTTTTGCGATGGATGTCTCAAAATCGTGTCAGTAATCCTTTAATTATTGCAAAGAAGCCAAAATTCCGTAGAGTTACCGACCTAGACATAAATGCTTTGAAGGAACGTTTAACGCCCGAAAGATCAGTGACTGTCAGTGATATGGACTACTTGTGCTACGCGTGCTTTTGCTACCACTGCAATGAAAGATCTTCACGGAACGCACAGTTTAACGATGGCATTCTTATGCCCCCTGAAAAAGAAATCGACGCAATTAACCAGATCACTGCGACTACCGGTGCACGTGCGTTCATGTCACCCGAGAGGTGTTGCTGTTTCGAACTCAATCGGTCTCAGGACGCGAAAACGAGCTCTCACTGCGCCGTCTCTTACAACGAGCATCTCGGGTGCGCGCGCTCCTGCTCGGTAGCCCCGCGCTCGTGGCCGCTGCAGTGACCAAATATTTTCAAAATTAACGTCTTCAGTGCCGGCGACACCTTTTTAGGTACCTGCTGGCCTTTTAATAAAAAGAAATTCAATCCTGCCTGCATTTTATACACTTGCTGGGCAAGAAGTCGGAATTGCCCATCCTTGCCTAAGGGTCTCATTGGAGGGGCCGTAACTATTAGTGCAACGACATTATGCAACATGTTTTTAATGATTGTGAAAGCTGATGTGGAGGAGAATAAGTGGACAAAGTTTAAGAAATTTAAAAAATGGGGTTTTTTTTAAATTGTCGTCAGAAGTTTCCATTGTTCGATGTTTTCTTGAACTTAGCCCGATCATATCTCTTTACTGAAAAGTTATATAAATACAAGATTTGGCAGTTTGGTAGATAAGCATGCGAAGAACGTAATGCAGAATTTTTATCGCTCTGCTACAAGGCCTTTTTGAGATAAAGACCTTCAAAGTAAAGAAAATTTTGCCGATGGGGCCATTTTTGAGGTTTTTTATAATAACATCCACGCTACACATAAAAACTAAAAATACCTGAGCAGAAGCAAAAACATGCATATATTTAGGCAAATAAATTTCAGCTAACTAATTTAAATATATTTTGTGCAATTCATAACGAAAGTTGGCCAAAACAGCAGAGCGGATGAGCGCTCCACTCCACCTCTTCGTCATTATTGATTTCCTGTGGTTCGAAAAAATTTTTGGCGGCAAAACAAATTGCGGATCTCTTCTTTCCACTCATCAGGCAATAATATATAAAATTTTGAAATAAATTTGAGAGGTCGACCAGCCATCGTTTGTTCGATCTTACGTGGAATCACCCATGAGGTGTGAGTGGGAAAGGGGGGATTGCAAGGGGGGGGGTGGCATGACGTCCCCCCGCACAATTTTGCACGGGAAGTTCTTGACAGAAATATCTCGTGTGAGTCGCACATTTCATAAAAACGTCCTTACTGGATTGTAAGCACTCATAACTCCTATTTGAAGGTGTTAGATCAAAAGGTGTATCGCAGAGCACCGATTATGTGAGATATTGGCGTTAAAGAGCATTTACACCATGATCGGAAAAGCTAATTTCACGCCAGCGGACTCATGAGTCGACTCCCTCAGGCTCACTCACTCAGGTCAAGCCGTGAGTCTGAGTCTGAGTGAGTCCGGCTGAGCAATATATTGGTGAGTTTGAGTCATAGTGAGCCCGGTTGAGAAAAAGTTTATTGAGTCTGAGTCCGAGTGAGTCTGGTTGAGGAAAATTTCGGTGAGTCTGAGTCCGAGTGAGCTTTCAGGGCAAAATATATATCTTGAGTGAGTCGGAGTGAGTTCCAATATTTTTGCCGACGTATGGTCCTCGGTGCTCAAAAAGAAAGATGGCATGGAGAGATAGCTGCGTATCTAGGGAAACGTCTGGCCCCCCACGCCCACACTGCGAGATAGGCGAGGATAGCGTCACGAGTGACGTTCTCTCTCATACGCCCATAGACGCCGAGGAAAAAAAAAAACGCTGAAACGCTTACAGCTTTTTGTTTCATGGTGAACGCAGGGGACCAGAGCTTCAAGGTAATCAACTTATGAGCAGCCTGGTCTAAAAGACTGCCATTATATCTTGGAACGTGTGTGATACTGCAAACACCGCGCCAGCTGTTTGGGTATCACACTCTCCATCGCATTGCCCGCACAGAGAGCCGACGTAATCGGATGATACGGTGAATCCCCAGCGGCGACGTAGCACGCTTCAGCCATGGAACTGGGCGAGTCACCTTCCAGCTGATGGGGAGCCTGCCTTCTCGCCAAGATTAAACGGTGAATGTGCAGACCTCGTACCTCTTTTCACAATTGCGGTAAAGGTTTATAACGCCTAGAAACTCACAGAAAGCAATGCGATGTTTTCATTCGAGACCATCTAACGGGCGCGAGATCTCTTTTTGTATGCATCTAGAAGTACGTAAAATCAACCACTACCTTCGTGCATCAGAACCCTCGTAAGCGATTTGTTCGAAGTCGTTCTAATTCTATATCGAATCCAGTTAGTTGCGGAAAGCATGTGAGACTGCGCACAATGTGTTGTACCGTGCCCTTGATTGTCGCTTTCCAATGATGCGATAAATTGGATATCCCGACAACAGTGATCGGCAAGGGTAAAAGTGAAAACAGCGGTGGCAATCTTCCGGTGTAAAGTGGCGACCGCCAACGCACCGATACTGGCGTCGATAATATAGCGAGAGGCCGATGATCAGTCACTCCGCTCGCCGGTTCCCTTGCACAGCCACACAAAGTCGCAGCTTCACATGTGATCACTTGCTATGTCTTCATAGCCACACACAATGAGGGAGAGCCTTGGTACTTGAGAAAAGAAACTCCGAGATCAACATTGGATGCGAAGCTCCCGTGAACGTGGTTCACATTGTAGCGCAGGCTGACAATACCGGCTGTCTTTCACAGGCTCCCAAGTGTAGAAGTAAATTGTGGTTTTAACGCGTTAGCGTTAAAAAGCGCGTTTCGCAAAAATTCCGGTGTCGGCATCGATGCTGGCGAGAGAACAATCGAGAAAGATTTACATAAAAATCTTTGGTTCTGTTGCGAATCAAATCCAAGTCTTCTGCGTGGCAAGCAGACATTTTACCACAGAGCTTTGTCAGTGCTTGAATCTGTTTAGAGAAAAATACGAAATTCGGCAGACCCCACGTACCATCGGAATCGATGTAATGCGAAGCATGCGGCGGAAAGGTGACCGTGGCGTAATTTTTGACATTGAGCGAAACATTACGAAATGACACGAAAGATGTGCAAATGGTATGCCCACACAGATGTGCCCAAACGTGTGTTACATAAGCAGTTGTTTACAGTTGCGTAACGATGCCAACAGCAATATAGGTATTGCCAACACCAGACGCAGTTAAGCCGACATGTAGTGCTTATACTAGTCCGTTATGATGGAGAACGCACGCACATTTCACAAACCCGTGTACATGTGTGGGAGGGGTTCTTGACAGTTCTTAGGTATACGGCGGCGAGCGCAATGTCTTTGTTATTGTGATTGATGTGCGCCACGCAGACCTCGCCGATTCTACTGCTTGTCTGTGTGTGTTCGGTGTCTGGCGGCCGGCTAAGTGGGATGCAGCCTAAGTTGAAGTGGCGCATCGCCGTGTTCTTATATGTGCCAACACCTCCGCACCTGCAGCGAAGCCGCTTGCTGTGGACGACGCACTGGGTTCATCGCTCCAGGTTTCAGAAATTTCTAACACGCCACAATAAAGTTGTATCCTCCTCCTCTAACACGCCAGTTTCTGTGAGCACAGCGTCTTTTTCGAAGCGTCTTTTTTGAGATGCGCGGGTGGGAAGGGGGGGGGGGGGTGCTATTAGTGGCACTGAGGGCGGTGCGATCGCCCTTCACCCTCCTTTGGATCCACCACTGCACACAATATTACATGCCTTAGACTCTTCGCTCTACATGCTTTTCGTACATGTTTTTTTTCCCTAATAGGTTCCAGCGCTGGCATGGCTCTGTGGTAGAACACCAGCTGACGATTTTTATTTGCATGTAACTCGATTTTTCGCTAATGGACAATTTTCTGCTTACGACCAGCGACGCCGACGCCGGAATTTCTGTGAAACGAGCTCTTTAACGCTATCACGTTAATAGTTTACAACAGGCTCTTAGAAGACCGCTCCTCTATCTTAGCTTACTGTATTGCATGTTGCGCGAGGCCTGTAACAATTGTCCAGCTCGATCGGTGTCCTTGTAGACATTGCACTTGCACATTATAGTATATCGCCCAGCTTTAACATTTGCTGTCATTGTTGATTATACCAGATGCTGTAATTAAAGAGATACAGGAGAAACAAAACAAAGGTTCGAGAAAGGCCAAATAACAATAGTCTCGTATTGGCAGACGGCTTGCGAGAAACAGCATAAAAGGGACAGAGAAGCCTCAGACAAATATGCAGCTCTAACTCCAGTATGCAAATACAATGCCATTTTTTCCCATCGGAGAAGCAAAAGAGAGATCTCTGAAAAGACGGTACAGCCAAAGAACAAAGGCTTTCATCAAAAAGCATCTGATGAGAAGGTGCTCAATAAGGCGTTCTGCTTTACGCTTATCAGAATGGACACTTTAACGGGACTCTGCGTTTAAGGAACAATGCTGCCGTAGAACGAGACGAGAATGCAAGTTAGGATGTAAGCCAGCTGGCATGTATTCCAGAATAGCTGCAGTTTCCCAGAAAGAATGTAAAGAAAAACTGCAGTGACAGCAGGGTTCACTAGAGGTGCTGAATCAAATGCACGAAACGAAGCAACGTTGGTGCCACATGGTCACTATAGTATACTGACAGAGAGTGAGCGAGAGAAGAATGGCTTCAAAGACGTGGCCTCCGTTGTCTATCTGGGTCGTATTAACAGTGGTCATAGCCCTGAGCATTATCTGCACAGAAGGTACGTGGCGAAGGTAGTACCAGTACGTAATACCACCTTCATTACCATGCCTTTGCAAAGGGAGGCATATTAGTTATAACTAGAAGTCTAGCAATTCACGACGTTCGTTGCAACGTATACCACTGTAGATTGCATGACCGCAGCAAGGGACGGCCGATCCTGTGTGAACGCAACGGTGGTGAGGGGTTTGGGCAGAGGTGCGTTATCAGAGGGGCTATGAGGCTGGTTTGTCTAACGGAGCTAGAGCGAACATTCTAAGCTGGAGAACTGTTCGCCGCGTTTATCTTTTGGAGCTGCAGATGCGACAGCGTTGCACGAATTTTTTAAGTGGTGGCAAGGACGCGTAGGCAGTAATGGATGTGGTTGCTGCGTTGGTCACTAAGGCTTTAAATTTGGGAATGGGATGATTTATTGCCGCGGGAAATGTGACAATGCCCAGCGCAGGTACCCCCAGCATCACGTAGTGGAAATAAATTGCCGTGGTCGAACGCGGTTAAACGAAGTTTGTCGAGCGATAGCTCGGTCTTGTTTGTTTTGGGAAAGGACGAGAGCATTGGTTCGCCGAGATTTAACTTTGTTCCACGTCTTGGTTTAGGTAAGGGCGATGAGATGTCTACATGCTTCGACTACACTCCGCGACAATGTTGCCAACACGCAGCGCCACAACACACAAACGCTGCTCGGCCATATATAAACGCCGGTCAAATAAATATGTAGGTATGTATATTGCATATTCATTACCCTTTACATCACGAGAATATATATACTCGTGATGTAAATGGTAAGGAATAAGCGAGATCAAAGCAAATGACTCTAGCTGCGACGCAGAGCATTAGTTGACTCACTGCACTGAGAACGTAAGGTACGACAACGCTTATATTTTATTTTCATGCCTACTTTACCTAAAAATGTAGGCAAAATGCATGCGTCTTTGGCTGTACGGCAGACTGGTAATGCATAATTAAAAGAATGAATATTGAGTGGTAACCTAAAGAGACGAGGAAGGGAAACACACAACCACACGTTTCTAGCACGAAGCCACAAGGAAGTCTATACGGATTGCTCAGAAGAAAGCTTCTTAGTTGCCGAAAAATCCGTCCTTGTCCGGGGACCAATCCCAGGAGGAATGCCGTCCATGCGCTTTGACTTGTCGGTTTATTCGCCCTCACACTGCCAACTGCTTGGTTAGGTCACTTAGTAAGCGACCGTCCCGAAAGGCGTTGGTCTCGAGTTCGATCCCTAGACATGGACGAATTTTTCGGGCACTGAGAAGATTTCTTTCTGAGAAATCCGTACGGATTTCCTTGCGGCTTCGTGCTACAAACGGGTGGTTGTCAGTTTCGCTTTCTCAACCCTTCCGCCACCTTGCGGGATTCCGCAAACACCGATCTTCAACTTAAAGAGACCAAGGTGAACCTTTACTAATTCACGAGCAGCTATAGCTTCGCACTCAGACGCCTCGTGATATGCTGCGCCAAGAAGTTTAGTCGAACAGGGTGGTGACCCGTCATGTGCAGTGTCTTGGGGAAATGCATTCAGCGGTACGACGATACCCGTTTCCTGATTTGCTTACACCACACCAACCAAGTAATCACAATTAAATCATAATTCGGAAAAGTGGAGAGTTAGAATTACCCCGCACAAGGCACTACTGCAAAAAATAAATAAACACCAGCGCTTTTCGAATGGGGGTCGAAGTGCTTCGGTCGACCTGCCGAGGATGGGCTGAGCCCCTCCTTAAGAAATAGAGGGGGCGGGGGGAGGGGGGGACCGGGCTTCCAGGAGCCTCCCTTGACTTTATAGCCTTGGTGCTGCGCTGCCGGTGAAGGTGCTCGTTGGATGAAGATCGGCGGCAAGGAGGGTTGGCCAGGAGCGAGTGCATGGAAGCGCCCAGATAAGCTGCGGCTCCGTTTTTTATGTCGCGGTTACCTCCCTCGACAGCCGCGAGGCCTGGTGAGTTTGTTGGGTCGCCGCGCTTTTGTTCAAGTATAGTTGGGTATCCAGGCGGACGCCCGAGTACTTCGACACCACCGAGTTCGACATCGCCTAACTTAACATCACCAAGCTTGACATCACCGGCCGACGCCTGAGTTGCGGCAATTCGTGAGCCGTCTTCGATGGACGATCCAGTGAGGTGTCTGGAGTCGTCGCACTCGACGAGCGTCCTCCGCCTGAACGGGAATAAAAGTATTTACGGAAAAGGTGCGTTCTGTGTCATCGCGTTGTTTCTTCGGTGCAGCCGAGTGCGGCAGCTGGAGCGAGCGGATGCGGGAGCACGTGGGAGTAAACTAGGCCTCGCTGGACAGAGAGCGCTTATATAACACCTGCGAGGAACGGGAGTCTCACAAACTACAGCCTACTGGGAACAAATGTACCCCATTCCGTCACTAATGGGGATCGGTGAGCTTCCTTCGCAAAAAGTTCCGTTCAACTTCCTTGGCGAAAAGAAGATCGTGTGACACGGAGTGCATCTCCGTTGACGTAAATGAAAAGGGGTTAAGCGGAGTTCGTGGTGGCCCGTGTGACGGCGGTATAAGATAAACGTATGCAGTAGATGTCCCCAAGTGAGCCAAGTGTACTGACTGAGCTGTACGTGATTAGATGTTTTAGTGCCGGGGACCCCAAGCCGTTTGTGTACATACGCTATTGCGTTTCTTTGTAATTACTTGCTTTCTTGGTGGGAACTATTAGTCGATAAATGTCGGTAAATAAGCAAAGGGAAATCCTTGCTTTCTACGAGTTCACTGAGAAATTCTCACCCTCACGTTTTGGTTACTTTAGTGTGTTGTATTATTTAGCTTACTATACCACCCTTTCCGGTGCGGTCATATCATGCAGGCATGCAGTGTTATTCGATACGACTAAGATAACACAAGTTACGATAGGTTAGCAAATGCACCTGCGGATAATTAAACCGCAATCGCGAAGAAAGAGCTATCTATAAAATGGATGATGTAAATATGGGCCAGTCTGTACGCAGGAAAAAAGAAACGAGAATTTAAGCGCATAATTCAAGAGAGAGAGAGAGAGAGAGGAAAAAATATCCGGCAGATCCCACGCACTGTGGGAATAGATGTAATGCGAAGCAGCCAGCAAAGAGGTGCATACATCGCCTTGTTTGTCTTTGAGCCAAACGAAATTATTCATGCCATGGCATCTAGTTCACCATATATCGCATGTTTGCCATGCACGCATGCACGCACAATCTGGTGTATATCATGCTAATGAAACGTATAATCCGGTATATACAATGCATGACCGGTCATTTATGTTCATCACGCACTCGTGTCATGCCATGCCAATTTTGGTATATATCCAGTTAACAAAACGGCCGGAAGCGCACCATGACAGTGTCATGCGAATCATACCGTACATGACATGCATAAAATGATCCGCATGTTAGAACCTGTCAGTTATGTTCGTCATAAAGTCACGTCGCGCAATACCAATTTTGGTGCACATAAAACGAGCGAAACGGCCGCGAGTGCACCATGAGCGTGGCATGTAAATCATGTCGTACATGACATGCATGGCATAATTTTCATGTTACCATGTGTCAGTTATGTTCGTCATTCAGAAATGTCTCGTTATACCAGTTTTCGTATATATCCATTCATTTAAACGGCTGCGAGCGCCCCGAAACCATGCCATGTAAATCATGCTGCACATGACATGCGTGTCACGATTTGCACGTTAGGGCCTGTCATTATGTTCGTCATGAACTCTTGTCACGCCATACCAATTTTGGTATATATGAAATTAACGGAACGGCCGCAAGAGCCTCAAGGCCGTGGAATGTAAATCATGCTGTTCATGACATGCGTGTCATGATTTTCATGTTATGACCTGTAATCTATGTTCGTAATACGGTCTTGTTGTGCCATACCAATTTTGGTGTACATCCGAATAACGAAACGGCTAGGGGAGCACAAAGTCGTGGGCGGCTAGATAGATAGATAGATAGATAGATATATAGATATATAGATATATAGATAGATAGATAGATAGATAGATAGATAGATAGATAGATAGATAGATAGATAGATAGATAGATAGATAGATAGATAGATAGATAGATAGATAGTCGCAGAAGTTCAGAAGTTCAGATAGAAGTCGCAGAAGTTCGCTAAGAAATGATTCGCATTTAAAACAAAACGTTATGCTAAGAAGCTGTAGGGCGTTTTACAACGTGGTCCAAAGGAGAGCGGAAAGGCAGGCAGGTTAACCAGTTCAGAATAACCGGTATGATACCCTACACCGAGTAAAGGGATGGGGAACTTTTAAAGCTAGAGGTGTGAAGAGAAAATATAGATATTCTCACGGTACTAATGTCATGCGTGGTACCATGCAAAGTTGCCTCAATAATTTTTGGTAACATTAGAGAGCGACACTGTCGCGTCATTCAAGATCATGCTGATCCTTCAAGGTGAAATATTCACTGCGATGCACAGGCTTACTCTTTTCCTTCTTTTCCAGCGTCGAAACGGCCTACTTCGTTTCTGTTGTGGCCGAAATGCAAGCAGGGAGAACACTCGGGATGCGCGTCCAGTACCGGTCGTCTGTGTGTCGAGTACACCTGCAACATGAAAAAGCGCCGTAATGAATTGTGTATGTCTGGCTGCCAGTTCGGCTGCGTGTGTAACAAAGGCCTGTATCGCCGCATGTCGGACAAGAAATGCGTTCCCAAGAGTGAATGCAACTCCTAGTCTCGCCGATGGAAATATCGCTCCTTACACATGGCGCTGCAATAAACAGACACATCATAATTCCTGTGTGTATTTTCTCGTATCCTATCATGGTAACACAGTCTAATGTTTAATTTACGCCCTCTTACTTTCCAAAATCACGATATAATTATGAGGCACGTCGCAGTGGTGGACTCAGAATTAATCTTAACAACCTGCGGTTCCTTGACAGGCCCCTAAATATAAGTACACGGGTCTTCTTTGCATTTCACCCCCATCGGAGTGCGGCCGCAGTGAGCGGGAATCAACACCCCGCGTCCTCCAGATTGCCAACGCGCGTGACATGTTGCCTGCTGAGCTACCGCGGAGGGTGATGCCGCAGCCTTGAATCCTAGAGGGAAGCTATTCCGGGGATGCAATATTATGTTTTGTGGCGTTAGCTACACTGGCCTATAGCCGGAGCCGATTTCACGTGGATCCTCATAAGCCGTGCTGCGCATGCGCGAGGATCAGTGATGTCACACAGCTGGCTCACCGGAGACGGCATCTCACGCGCTCTCCGCCACCGCCGCTGCTGGTCTGCGCGTTCGGGAGGAGTGGCGTCGTAGGTGCGGCAGACACACTGGCGCCGGCACGCGCGCAGACTCCGCCACCGCCGCGCGCGACTCGCCGCTGCTGGTCTGCGCATTCGAGAGGAGTGACGTCGTAGCCGTGGCAGACACACTGGCGGCGGCGCGCGGCGGCGCGCGCGCAGCTATTCGCCTTTGCTGAGCAGCCGCCGTCGGACACTGCGCTGGAGCCGCTTGATAGCGCCTCTTACTGGTTTGCAGGTCGGTAACGCCATGGAGAAGGAGAGCGCAAACGCTGCTCAACGGCGCAGAAGAGCCGAGAAGCTTATCTCATCGGATCCCGAAGTAGTTGCCTGGCAATTAGCGGTTCAGCGTACGAAGAATGAACAGAAGAAGGCTAATAATCCTAGACAATCTGCAAAGCTAAGAATAATCAGCTGAACCTTTGCTAACACTACAAATATCCTGGCATAGCCGAGCTAAGCCCCTGCAAATTTTTCTATGCCAACCATGCGAAAGTATTAAGATAATGCAGAATAATGCGAACACACGTTTGATTGTGTTATTCTGTGACGCCTTTTCAAAGAGCTGAATAAGTGGAGAACACTGGCAAAAGCAGATGTGTTGGTGTCACTAAATTTGCGGCCAAATCTAGTGACAAATTTACGGCCTTAGGTAACGTTACGGTAACCCTAATGGGACAACATTTCACCGTCCTCGGTGCTCAAAAAGAATAATGGCGTGGAGATATAGCTGCATATCTAGAGGAACGTCTGGCCACCCACGCCAACCCTTTAGAGATCGGCGAGGATAGCTTCATGTCTAACGTTCTCATACGCCCCTTTGACGCCGACGAAGCAAGAAGCGCTGAGACGCTGACAAATTTTTTTTCGTGCTGAAAGCAGGGGACCAGATCGTCAACAGAATCGATCTATGAGCGGCCTCGTCTAAACGTCTGCAAAGTGACGTATTGGGCTAGTTGGTTTTTCATGAATACTGCGCTACAGTTACTGGGACAAAATAAGTTAGCAAAGACACGCGTTACGAAGTGGACACGACAAGCGCAAACTATCAACTAAGTTTATTGAAAAAAAAAAAAAAAACGGGAAGGAAAAAAATTGGCCGCGTATCTGCGTGCTTCGCTGCAAATGTCGTGTAAAGACGATAGAGGAGGCGCTGTGTGAGATATGGACGCCATCTGGCAATACGTCGGGAAACATGAGTGCTGTGTTGCGTGCTGGTAGTCCCGGCGCAGCAGCAGGCGAAGACCTTTGCAGAGAAAGGTCCGCACTCAACGAGTACTCTCCACACACTCTTTTATTTACACGTCGCCTGGGTAAAACAGGAACGCCACAGCGGCGCCCACAACCGGCAGCCTGAAGGCCGCCCACAACGCTGCTTTTTCATTTTTAAAATATTTTTTTCACCTTCTTGGCTTTCTCAAAACTAAAGTTTTTCAACACCAACCCATGGCATTCGTACAGTGCAATACAGAACCGAAACCGAAACACAACAATGAGCTCGTGCGAAGGGCACGGAGGAAGGCAAATTTCAGCGCAGTCGCATTTTCAGCTTTGTTGAAACAGCGCTCACTAGACGACGAGGAAGTAAAAGAAGGCACAGGACAGGCAGCGCCTGTCCTGTGCCTTCTTTTACTTCGTCGTCGTCTAGTGAGCGCTGTTTCAACAAAGATGAACGCATACCAACTCGCTCAAGCTTCCATTCTTATGCATTTTCAGCGCAGCTTAAGAAACTAGGGTCCTTAAAATTACGTATGTATGCATTTTCTATTAAAGGAACACGCCACCTAATACTTACCTAGTGATGTTGCACCTCAGATATGCATGATATTTACTTTTTGATCGACAACGTTCACAAGTATGAACAGCCGTACCAGTTCAAGACGGCTGGCCCTTGGGCAAGTGGTTCAACTTTGGCCGAGTGGCTGAATCGAGGGACGTGCCGACAAACAGAAAGACAGACAGAAAGACAGACAGACCAAAATTTCTGCGTTTAAGTTCCCCAAGAAAGACTATCGTCTTTAAAAGAACGCGAGGAAAGGGAATGAACACGTTTACGATGGAGGATGTGGTGACAATCTCGCCTAACTGTCTTCTGATGCTACACGTGGCTTGATTACTGAATATGGCGATGACTCATGAAGTTCTTTCCCGAGTTGGTTGGTTGATGGGGCGCGTATAATATTTCTTAGAAATATGCACGTAAGAACTGCAATGCGGAAACGAATGCGACAATGCAGCGTTAAAATATTTATTAGAGGATAAGCAAGTGATATAGACTCTGCACGTCGGGTAAAATTGATTATTCGGAGAACTGTATTATGAGGTACCTGAATCGCCTGTAATGTTGTCGGATACGTAAGTCCGTAAACTAAAATCAATATGACAAATACGATTCGACCAAACTAGGGTGAAGAATCAGAAGGGTACGTATATAGTGGAAATGGATACCGTAGCTGATCAAATATTGGGATATTTTTGTAAATTTTCCTAGGTACATCATGCACATAATTGTAGCCAATGTAATCGGACGATACGCTGAATCCCCATCGCCGAGATGGCAGGCCTCAGTAATGGCACTAGGCGACTAATCTTTCAGCTTATGGGGAGCCTTCCTTCTCTCCAAGATTCAACGGTGGATCTACAGAGCTCTCGTGGCCCCCACTATCATTGCGATATAGGTTTATTGTGGCCTCGCAACTCACGAAAAGAAACACCGCGTTATCATATGAGCTCATCTAAGCAGCGTTGCGTCTTTTTTTGTATGCGTCTTGCAGTGCGTAAATCGACCATTACCACCGTGCGTCAGTACCTCCGCTCAAGAAGTCGGCGATTTGTTCGAAGTCCTTGCAATTCTATATCTACAGTTAAGCTCGATTTAACGAAGTGATAGCCACGCCAGAATAATTTCGTTAAATCAGGAACTTCGTAAAATCGAGAAAGAGAATTTTCGGCTCGTTGACATCTAAAACTTTAACGTAGCGACACCCATAGGGGTGCGCACGAGGGGGGCAGGAAGGCGCCCCCCCCACCCCTAATCATCTGAGGGGGGCGCCAAGTCTGGCCCATACCTTTGCTCAATCAGACCTTTCCCGTCATTGTTTGAAGGGCAAGGTTGTGTCCATGCAAGTTTTTTGACAATAATGGCGACCGGGGACCACTGATGTATTCTAAGAGCTGTTTACTTGCTAGAGCTGAGGCTTGGGCTTGTTGGTTCATGCTTATAAATGAAAAAAAAATAAAAACAGCGCAAAATTCAGACAGGACACACGAGATGGAGAAGGCACGACAACAGCGCTGGACTTCTCATTCTTACTACCAGAAACCGGGGATTAGAAGCTGGCCATTGTAGGTAGCATGTCATCGCTTCATTTTCATTTTTGCATCCACTGCGAAGCTTCTTCTCATTCGAACTCCATCAACGAGGGAGGGGAGGGGGGGGCGGGCGCTGCAGTGAGACCCTCCCATTAAGGTGGCACCCTGCACACGCCTATGGCGACACCCAAAATGTAGGCCATTTTCCTTGCCGCCAATCCACGCCTTCGCATATGAAAAGTCCGCGAGGGCGCCCCGGACCTCCCATATAGCCCGAACGTAGGGGGCCCGTGTCCTAATGATGCAATCTAGGTAGACGGTTACGTGAAGCAAGGACATGCTACTGGTATGTGAATACGCGCAGAACGAATGCACTGATTGTGCGAACAGGCCGAGCTAAAGAGTTGCAAGGAGACTATAAGTGCAATGCGTCGCAAAAACCATGAAATAACGAAAGCAATGACTGCCACCCGTCGCACCATCCAGTATATAAGAGCGCTACCGATTGCCGAGTCCATTGTTCCGTGCGTGGGAGCGACGTGTAGCATCGTCAAACTAAAGCTATGGCCGCGAGTAGGAAACCTAGACGTTTTGAAGCAATAGCTTTATAGCGCACGCTCGAAGAGAAACCCGCGTATGTCAAAATTAGAACGAAATCACCGCTGTTTCACACAGTCATTTCAGGAAAAACTTCGTTAAATCAGGTTTGGTAACCAATGTAGTTCGTTAATTCGGGTTGGCGATCATACAGAGACCCATTGGTATTTGCCGGTGAATAAATATTTCTCCGTTGAATCGGAATTTTCGTGAAATCGGGTTTCGTTAGATCGAGTTTTAACTGCAATTCAGTTAACCCCGGAAATCATCTGAGGAGCAAGGAGGAGGGAGAATACGGATAAAAGAAAGGCAAGGAGGTTAACCAGGGCTGAGCCCGGTAGGCAACCCCGCAATGCGGAAGGGGGAAAGAAAGTCAGAGAAGAGGAGAGGAAATTCCCTGTTCTTTTGTACTGCGCCCCTGATCGTCTCTTCCAAGTTATGTGACAAGCAGGATTCTCTGACAACAGTCCCCCGTAAGTGTAAATACGGAAACTGTGATTGCAATCTTCCGGTGTGAAGTGCTGACGCGAACTCGCGGATGCTGGCGTCGACAAGATTACTAGAGCCCGATGCGGAGTCACCCAGCTTGATGGTTGCCTTGCACAGCCGTGTAAAGCCGCAACATGGCATTCATCAATTGTTGGGTAACTTTAGGGCCCACAGCGCATAGAAGGAGATCTTTGGCGCTTCAGAAAAGAAACCACAATATCAACATTGGTCTCGAGGCTCACGTAAACGTGGTTCACATTGTAGCGCAGGCAGACAACGCTCGCTGTCCTTCTGAAGCTCCCAAGTGTAGAAGTAAATTCTGGTGTTGTACCCGCTTTCTGCTATTGACATATTTACATAAATCGAATTATATGGTATTCTAACAATTATAAACTATATTTTTTCCAAGACAACTGGGAAAAATTACCGCGGCGTAAGTGGGAAATCTAATCGTATCAGTCGCCTGTGTGACGCAAGACTGAAGTTCAGACGCTCTGGTAGTACTTGTTGATGACCTAATCTGTTATGTATACTTGGAAGTAAAATGATGCGCGAATAAAAAGAAAATTTCACCGGAGAGGGTAAGGGGTCAAATGCAAGCGACACTCTCGGCGCAAAAGACTTTCAGCTCCAGCGACACTCTCCTCAACGAGGTTTCGTCGGTTCGCTGTTCACACATGGAATGTACAATGGGGAGCGGTGGATGAAAACTCTATTGACAGTGTGTTTTTTTCAATCAATCAATCAATCAATCAATCAATCAATCAATCAATCAATCAATCAATCAATCAATCAATCAATCAATCAATCAATCAATCAATCAATCAATCAATCAATCAATCAATCAAATGAAATCTTTATTTTGCATAGTATGGTTATATCGTGAAGGATATACAGAAGAGGGTCCCAAGGTGAGAAAACCATACCGGAACCCTCTGTACATGATCATTTGATAAAGATTACGAAATAAGCACGAAAGTGAAAAAAGAAATATCAAGTCAACCTAAAAACAAGGGTACAATAGTTATACACAAAAAATACTACGATAATCGGAGACATCATTTTTAAGAGTACAGAACTGTTTTCTAATTGTATAAATATTGACATTAAATACACATATTCATACTAACAGTGAAAACATGTAAAGAAATACGCCATGAACAGTAACAATGCATTTCACGTAATGTTCATATATAAATATCTAGGAAAGAGAAAAAAAAAACACTAAAAACAGTACACACTATGAATAATTGGTGTAAGTATTGGTTCAGGAAATGAGCTTCGATTGTGTTTTTTTTAATACAGTAAGATATGGCGATGTTTTGATGGGGTGAGGAAGGGAATTCCATGTTTTAATAGCACAGAACGATGCTGTCATTTTACCATAATTGGTATAAGCTTTAGGCAGCAAGAAGTTATTTTTTGAGCAAAACGGGTAGGGTTATTATTCTTCAAGGAATCCAAGGAAATGAACTCCTGGGAAAATATCTTTATTAATTAACCTGAAAAGCAAGGTAATTAAGTTAAATGCAAATAAATCATTAGTAGTGAGCACTTTATTCTCCATACGTACGATATTAGTATTATCGCGACTAAAGTTAGAAATAATGCGCGGAGCTTGATTTTGTATATGTTGGACGGATGAGAAATGACACCAATATTTGTTGCCATAGGCAGCAATACCGTAATTGATATGACTGAATGAATGCGTACGTTGTTGTGTGCACATATCAAACTATATAGCAAATCATGTGCTTTGTTCAGGGCGCTTAAATCGCTCTACTAATGATACGAAGGATAGCCATACCATGTCCGTGCCTATGCAGAAAACCACCAAAACGTTTTCATGGTTCCAACAATTACAAAGAACTAAGTCACAATTCCTTGTCATCGTCAGCAATAGAATCATCGGCATCAGCCTTGTATCGATTCATATCTTGAACACCCATCGAGATAGAACGTTCAACGGTTCACACGACCAAGGAGGCTGAATGTCTGACGAAGCGGGATGACCGGTAACGAGCATTCAGGCTCCGAAATCCTTTTGTCGCCTAAATATTGACGAGTGCAGACGTAGTGACAAACATTGCATGGTAGATGAATAGTATTGCGTCAGGTTTGATGCTATGTGAACTTCGTAACGAATTAAGCTGTAAGCTAACGAATTAATTAAACCTGAATATCCGTTACAAAGAGCTGAGCCACTATTCCATCCCTATCTTCATTCATCATCGGCAGCAGCCTGACCATAGCTTATGATAGCCTCGATATCAGTGAACAGGCTGACATGACTGTTGTGTGCCAGGATCTTGCAATAAGCACCTTCAAATTGTTTACTACGATCTCTTAGAAGGTCGCTTCTCTATTTTGGCCTACGATGTGTCTGCGCTCAGTGTTGCGCGAGTCCTGGAGTTTCGGTTGTTGCCCCACTTGGTCGTGATAATTGTCGGGCTAGGTGTTCGTGTAGACATTGCACTTGCATTATGGGATATTGCTCGACTTTAACGTTTTCTGTCGCTGTTGTTTATACCAAACGCTGTAATTAAATAGATACAGGACAAAATCACGGCATATCCACGAAGTGAATGATGACGAGTGGGCGAAGCTCGGTGGGAATCATTAACCGGGAATCCCCCCGTACATTGCCCACTCGATCATGCAAGGACTTGACAACACGTGTGTACAGTATATACAAAGTTGTTTATTAATCACACTGCGTATATGGTGTTGAGATGTGGGCGGCGTTTTCCTTTCATTATGACCGCCTTATGATCGGTGAAATGTAAAGCCAAAGGCTCTTGTATGGGGTACAACCTGAAATTTGAAAAGACGAGGTCGATGCAAGTCCCTCTGACCGAGCCTGAAGGAAGTGCGGAGCTGGGCAGCCTTCTTTGTTTCTCTTCCGTTTTCTCTTTCTTTCCTCCTCTCCTTTCCTGTTTTCGTTTCTTTCTCCTTATTCATCTTTATTTCTGTTTTTCTTCCTTTTTTTATTTCTTTCTCTCTATTTCTCGCTTGCTTCCGCTTTTTCAAGTTTTATATGTGGTTTTAACTGCGCTCGAGGAACAAGAGGAAAGCAGACTTCTTTTTTGGCGCCAGCGCGAGAGCGAGCGCTTCCAGTACTAGCGTGGCACTACGAGGGAGGGACATGGCTCGACCCTAAGGAGCTTCGCCACTAAAACAAAACACGGTTTCGAGAAAGGCCAAATAACAATGGACTCCAGTATTTGTGGAAGGTTTGCGAAATACAACATAAGATGCGCAGGGAAGTCTCAGATGACGGCGCAGCCCTAACTACAACAATGCCATTATTTCACGTCAGAGAAGCAAAATCGAGGTTTCGAAATGCCGCTACTGCCAAAGAACAAAGGCTTTCATCAAAAAGCGCCTGACGACCGCGTGTCTAGTACTGCCGCACACATTACGGTGATCGGAGTGGACAGTTTAAAGGGACGCCGCATTTAAGAAGGAACGCTTTCGTAAAACAATAAAACCACGCAAGCCAGAATAACTGCAATTTCCCAGAAATACTTTAAAAAGCAACTGCAAGGCCTGTGTGCAGTCGAATCCACGAAGTCAAGCAGCGTTGGTGCCGCACGGTCACTGTACGAAGCTTTCGTCAGCGATCGTTTTGCTTTGACACACAAGGAGAGAGAGATAGCTCAAATAATGAGTTCAAAGGCTTGGCCTCTATTTTCTACGTGCGTCCTCTTAGCAGTCATCATCGCCTTGAACATTGTCTGCACAGAAGGTACGTGGCGAAGGCACCAGTACATAATACAATGTTCACTTCAATGGCCTTACAAAGGGAGGCACATGCGCGCTATTGAGGGGCTCAGCAGTTCATGACGTCCATTGCAACGTTCACTAGCGCCAATTTTGTGAAATCAGCAAGGAATAGCCGATCATGGAGGACAGCAGGGGTAATGCGGGGCTTGAGCAAACTTCTCTTTTTTTAATATTATTGAGGCGGGTTTCGGAAAAGGTGCCCAAACGAGTATGCTCTGTTGGAGCACCATCCGCTCTGTTTATCCATCGGGGGCGCAGATGCGAAAGCATGACGCATATACATATATGTTTTAAGAAGTAAAACTAATGGAGATGCAGGCTGTGTTCGTTGCTAAGCTGTGGAATCTGTGAATGAGATGATTCCCTGCTGCGGGAACTGTGTTACTAAACTGAAATTAGGTACCTCGGGTATCACGCACAGGAAGAAAAGAACTGTAAGCAGTAGGTATCTGCAAGTGACCCATCGTTAAAGGTACTGATCGAGCCGAATATCATTGAGTAGCTCTGCAAGCTCTTTTGTAGTTCTCAAGACGAGATCGCCGATCCGCACACCTTGCACTTGTGCTTCATATCGATGCCTCAGCTGAATCCAAGCATTCGAATAATCGGTGGCGTGAATCCGTGCAGTATAAATATTGCGGTAGTTTTGGAATCTTGGATGCGCCGGAAGAGGTGACGCCGATCTGAGCTCTGGTGCGTGTGTCATGGTACAGGTCATGGTACAGGTACCTAGAACCAGTCATGGTGCAGGCACTTAGAAGTAAACCTATTACATTGCCACGCGTGTATATTTCTTTGTTTTGTTTGGGAAACAACGCGATCAATTTAGACGGTTCTGATAAGATAGCGCTCACGGCGCGAGTAGTCGAGCTTATTCTGGAGCTTACGCGAGCACCATTGATAACGCTGAAATATCCGATCACTCAAAGACGACATGTTCCGTCGACGATAAGATTATGGATAACGGATGATTGTGACCGCTCCTACTGTTCCACTTTTGAGTGCTGGTGCTCTCGCTGGCAACAGGTTTGCCTAATAAACCGCTCCATCCTTACCGGCTGGAGTTTTGTGTACTTCGCTGTCACAACTTTTTGCATGGTACCGCAACAGGTGTGCTTTACTGACAATAATGATATCTCGGCTGCTTGACCAATGACTCGCTTTTTTGGAGAGAACTATCGTAATCGGTAAAAAAAAAACAGTTCTTCGCTTTTTCTTAGTTCTGTTCTGTATTAACAAAGGTGGTCCCGCCTGCGGTGTGTAAGCTTGGGACCTCCTCCTGCATATTTCACTGCAATGTACTATATTTTTGACAAGACTAATAAATATTGATTGATTGATTGATTAAAATGTGGGTAAATAAGCTAAAGGAATTGCTCGCTGTCAGCGGGTTTCTCTAAGAATGCCGCCTTCATGAACTCGTTAGGGAGTTCTCTATATTATGTAATTTATTATACGGCGAATTCCAACGCTATATTATCAAATACGTGTGCGCAGGAATTTAATGCAATTTTGCAACCAAATGGTATAATATTTGCAAATGAAACTGCAAATAATTGCAATGATGTTGAGAAGCAAGCGCCATTTGCCCCATGGGGTGATGTAAGTGTAGGCAGGCTCTCACAGAGGGGTGAGAAAGACACAAATTTGTGTGGAGAACTGCAAGATGAAAAAAAAAATGACAAGAAGTTGTAAGCGTTTTGCAAAGTGGTCCAGGAAAGCAAACAGACAGATGCTCTCCAACTGCAGGACTTCAAGGATGAGTAAAAATGGTACTCGTGTTAATGACGTCAACAATATCAAGCACGGGGCGGTGGAATGTCGTTCAAATAATTGCTGGCAAAATTTCAGACCTAGCAGTGGCCTAATTGAAGAATGCGCCGATTATTCAGAGTGAAATATTCTTCGCGATGCACCGACTTACTGTTTTTTTTTGTTCCTCAGGGTCGAATCTACCTGCTCGTGGAATATTACTATGGCCGAAATGCAAACAGGGCGAACACCAGGGATGTGTGTCCCCTCCCGGCAGTCCGTGTGCGGAAGACACGTGCAACGTTGAAAAGCGCCCTAATCAACTGTGTCGTCTCAGCTGCAGATTCGGCTGCAATTGTAACAAGGGCCTGTATCGCCGCCTGTCGGACCGTAAGTGCGTTCCCAAAAGCGAATGCAACTCCTAGTCTCGCCGATGGGAATGCCGCACCAATATACATGGCGCTTTAATAAACAGCAGTTACTGCACCAGTCCTTTGTGCATTTTCTCGCGTCATATCTCACGGTTCCTCCGTCTAACGTATGATTACGGCGTCTAACGTGCGGAAACGACGATGTGATTGTGATATGCGTCGTAGTGGAGGAGTGAGGATTAATTTTGACAAGTTCCTTAACGTGCCATTAAGTATAAGCGCGCCCGTGTTCTTTTTATGTCTCCCTCATTGAAGTGTGGCCTTTACGAGCTGGAATCGAACCCGCGTCCTCGATATTAGCAGCGCAGAACTTTACCGGCTGCGTGGTCACTGCGGGTTATTCCACCGCCTAGAAGCCTAGAAGGAGGCTCAGCCATACCGAGGATGCAACTCTATGCTCCATACTGAGGCCTAGAGAGCATTTAGAGAACGCAGTATGACGTGAACACACGTATAGTCGTGTTATTATGCGGCCCCTTTCGACGATCAATCGAGAACACGGCGAAAGCACACTTGTTAGTGTCAAAACCAGAGGCAAAAACGTGTCCCTGCGGTTATGTGATCTCTACGGTAAAGTCTCTACGGTAAAGTGATATATTTAAACAAACTTCTTCAAACATATCTGCAAAGTTAGTGGACCGGTGGCGAGTAGAGCAGTAAAGAGTAATCATTTTGCTGTGGGAAACACCGGCGCACATTGCATGCTTCGCCCCTCCCCAGTTTTTTTAACTTACAAACTTTCTATAGAACTCACTGGCGTAACCAGGGAGATTCAACACCCCCCCCCCCCCCACATTTTTCAAAATTTTGCATCTTTAGAGAGCGAGAGAGAGACACTTTTTGTGAGAAAAACAGAGATTTCGAGCGGCGTCTGTATATAACCGCAGGCAAGCTAGTCTGTGTAGGGACTGGGAAGAGGAATAAAAGATTCCAGAAAAGAACGAAGAAAATAATAATAAAAAAGGAAGAATATAAACAAATATGAAATGCGCTAGTGAACCTGATAGAAATATTTACAGCCAGGGTGTCAGGCATGTTGAGGCGTTGCTATGTGAAGTAGTCGATCATTAACGCTTTCGGACTAGTCCAATTTTTGACAGGTAATTAAACAGGGACTGTAAAACCCATGACTGTTCTGAAGGGCAGGGTACCGGGCCTAATATGCTATGTAACGTTAGCTGATCGTGGCAAATCATGTCCATTTGTCGCTCAAACAATTCTCTCTCATCGCGGTACGCGGAGCATTCCAGTAATACATGCTCCACTGTCTGTATGCTGCCATAGTTGTGACAGCAGGGACTAGTGGTGCGCCCTATGCGGTGCAAATAACTGTTCGCGTATGCCACGTCCAGTACAGCGTCTCAAGGTGGCGACGAAGTGTTTGTACGCCCACAAGTTACGCACACACATTAGCGGCATACACTGCAAACGGGTTTGAGCCTTTTAGGGAGTTTCGGGCTCGACGCATAACGTGCATCCAAAAGGTTCTACGCAAAACCCCCTTCAAAAGGAGGTTCAAAAGGAGGTTTTATTTGCATCCTTTAAGGGAGTGATTACACGGAACTAAGGAGGTAAATTTGTGTTTTTAGTGAACTCACTTTGAGGGCTTGAACCGAGCGCATTGGAAGATTTTCTGGTTCTTTTGAGAGCTTTTAAAGCCTCCTTTTGGAGTTAAAGTTGGTGTTTTTTATGTAAGCCATTTTGGGGGCTTGAACAGAGCGCATTGAGAGTTTTTCTGCTTCTTTTGAGAGCTGTTAAAGCCTCCTTTTATACGAGGCCCTAGAGCTCTAGAGCGGTCGCGAAATGAAAAAAAAAAAAAGTATATTTTAGGCAGTATATTACGTTTACCGGCCAATTTCCGCTACTATTCATCACTAGGACATAGTAGAAAATGGACCTCAAAATATTTATGCACAACCATGACATTTGCATACAAGTACGCACGACACAGGAATCGAACTCGCGGCCACACGCACTCAAAGCAAGCACTATAACCATTACACCACAGCGCCACCACTTGCAAGCTTTCTTTTTTTCGTGGGCTTATATATGTACCAATGTATGTACAAAGTGGCTAGTAACCCGTCGGCACAACTTCGAACTTCTGTTC
This sequence comes from Rhipicephalus sanguineus, assembly GCF_013339695.2. Lineage (NCBI taxonomy): Eukaryota > Metazoa > Arthropoda > Arachnida > Ixodida > Ixodidae > Rhipicephalus > Rhipicephalus sanguineus. The sequence continues at coordinate 44,450,541 of NC_051181.1, read as the reverse complement.
TTGTGCCATCGGCGTGTGTTTGCTCTTGCGGAAGGTCAATACATAATTTGTGGGGCGTCATGCAGGCCGAGCCGATCGACGTAAACACCCTCGGCTGCGAATTTGCGAATTCTCCGGTTCATCGTGTCGTGCCGCTAGAAAAATTATGAACGTGTGCCCTCTTCGCTCGCGCTAAATTCGTGAATACCAGCGTGACAAAGGTATCTTCAGATGAGCGAACGTATGTGCATTCCATGAGCGTATGCTGTGGAGCAATTTTCGTTATTTCTGCAGCCGCGATGCGCGCGTCCAGATGCGGCAGCGTGTTATGAGCAGTTCGAAGACCGCCTGCGTTCTCATATGAAAGTTACACACGCAGATGCCCGAATTAGAACATTGTAACGCGCCTACATTAAGTGCATTTAATGCGCGCGTACTGCCGCGAGCTGCACGCAGGGGCAGCAGCGCGCTCTGAGCAGCTGAACAAAAATCTGTTTCCGCAATTAGCGCTTATTCGCAATGCTCCCTATAGCGTGGACCGCCTGCGTTCGCATATGAAAATTACACACGCAGAAAATTCCGGAGTTACAAGGACATTGTAACGCGCCTACATAAAGTGCGTTGAATGCGCCCGTACAGCCGCGAGCAGCGCCTTCTGAGCAGCTGAACGCTTATCTATTTCCGTAATTAGCGCTTATTCGCAATGCACGCTTTAGCACGGCATTCAGTGATTCTCTATAACGCATATTCAGTATTTATTTGCTTTCATACTCGGATACTACCTACATTTCTTACTAATTAGCTTTTATTGGTAAGCATCACGCCACCGCGTTAAAGCGAATGCCTGACGCGTGCTCCAAGGTCAAGGGCAACCTCCCCAGTTTACCAGTGACAGGTCTCCCACAAAACAAAAAGTTAATGTACTTGCACTTCTCTCTTGTGAACGTCCATGTGTACTTGGCCCTCCCCTCAGACAGATGATGCAGTACCCATTAAAAAAAAAAAGCATTACCCTCTTCCTCAATGGAACAGCTGTTCTTGAGAAAATATGGTTCTGTTGAATTACTTCACCACGGCAGCAGAGAGGTTGGCTTGTTTGCAATTCAGAATTTCACAAGCGTAACACAGAAACACGAGGAGTGTAGTAAATATGCAGAAAACTGGAAAAACTATCATATGTGCAATCCCTCGTCCACCTGCACACTACGTTAAACTTTATTTATACAACAGCAACCTTCAGTTATGCTACTATTGTTAAAAGATCACCCAATCTACGTTAGAACACAGTGATGACTTTCTGTCTTTCTGTTGCCTATCTTCTACAATGTGTAATAATCTGTGAATCATCTGTTCAATGTGTTTGGTAATAAAACACAAGCAGTTACATTGAGCAGGCAGTGTTTCAGCAATCTGTTTTGCAAGCACAAATTCATTTCTTCAATTTGCATGCACGACAAGTAGCCATACTTCAATTGATACAAGAACCAGTGGTTGCAACTTTTTATTGGAATCAGCAGTTCTCGTGTCAATGTAAGGATATAGGTATATATTTCCATCGTCGTGCACAGAACCTACTCCCAAAACTGAACACGTGGAACAACATATACAGTACAGCCTAAGCACTATACATAATTCACAGCAGTAAAGCAATACGAAAGTAGGGTGTAAAATCTCATCATGATGCGCACTAACGTGTGCACTTCACCGTGCCAGTATGTAAGTATAATCCAAAAAATTAGCTACCCAAGGAACTTGGTGTCAGCCTACACACGAAGGCAACTAATTAGTAGAATAAGGCTAGCATCACTTTTGGGAAATATGAAACCGTGTAGACAGGCAGTTGTACAGTTTTTTATTGCATTGGCATCAAAACATGTCGCGCATGATTTTGGAGTTGAGTTTCCTACAAAAAAGACCTGTGGTGTTGACTGTAGGTCCACTTACCAAGGTGCATAAAAGCATTCAGCAATGCCCATAAAATTACAAGGTTGCCTTCATGTGTTGCTGTACATATTTACTCACAGATACCTGGAAGACATCGTAAATTTCTGGAAGTGTGCTTGGGAACTTGTCGGCATAATCACATGACTGCAATGTACCAATACTTCTAATATGCATTACAAGTACAGCCATGCTTCAATGTTTTTATGCCAGCTAGTGCCATCTGTAACTCAAAAGTTCATCCTTAATTCCTCACTTGATGGCTTACGCATAATTACCATATTGAAAATAATCCAAGCACCATGGTTGCAACGTCAACTTGCAATTAGGCAATCACAGGCACTAAATAAAAAAATTCCTGTAAATAGTGACTGGTCGCTTTGCACATTGGATCCGAGGACTTGATATGCCATGAGGATGAATAAAAATTGACCACACATATATAGAGACTGTGAAACAGTCAGGAGTTCAATTCATAGGTAAGGAAAACGTGAAAACGAAATCAGAACACACAGCAACAAAGAGGACGGAACGACACACTACTAACAACTGAAGTTGAACATGTGCGGCTTTTTTAGTTATGTGTGTTTATATCTTTCTGTGGTTTTGATTACACTTCAGTTACTAGTAGCGCATTGTTCTGTCTGCCCCCTTCATTCCTCTGTGGATGTGTGATTGTTTAGTCTTGTAATTTTTTGGTACGGTGTGTTTACATCTTTCTGTGGTTTCGATTAAACTTCAGTTGCTAGTAGCGCGTCATCCTGTCCCCTTCATTTCTCTGTGCTGTGATTTTTTTTGCACCCTTTTTAACTATGAATATACACCAACTCGCCCACCTGCCCCTGTTAAGACTTATGTTTGCTGAATAACACTGGGTCCACTCAGCGTCTTTTTAAACAATGCGAAATTTTCAAATGCACACGATATCAGAAAGGTTGCACGCAGTATTGCGCATAACACTCTGCATCAATACCAGTGTTGGCCTAAATGTGGTAAGATGTACGAGCTCTTCGACATAGTGTAAAGTGAGGCACATCAGGGTGTTCCCACAATCATGGGTGTCGGCAGGGGTTTGCACAAAGGGCACCTGCCGCCATCAAGACACAGCAGCACTTGACCCCACCCAAGCTACACCAATGCTCTCCTGCTCACCAGGCCGACACGTTACGCCGCCTTGCACCCCCAAGACAAAATCCTGCCGACACTCACGCCCACAATACACTTGCTTGAACACAGACTGGTGGGCAAGCAACACTTGCTGCTTTGCCAGAAGTGTATTCCTGAAAATTACACAAAAAAGAAGTCCACTAAGATTTCTGTATACATAAAAATGAATGTCTTACCGAAGATTCGCACTTGACTATCCTTATTGCAGACATTTTGTCAAACCACGAAATAAATACAAAATTGAGATGCTGCTAAGTATTTCCTTGTGAGCGTTTCACTTCGTGTGCACAGGGCGAAAAACAAAGGGATGTAAAAAAAATGCGAAACACCACCAGAAGTGTACTCTTGCCATTATGTGGGTAGTTTTTGATGTCAGTAAAGTTATCCTTATAAGTACACTTTAAAAGGGTTGTGAATGTTAGCAAGGTCTTGATTAGGAGTGAAGATTGGGCAACTTGGCACTGAACCATGGCAAAAATAAACAGCGCACTTCTAGTGAGGATAAACTAAGGCATGGGCACAATAACAACGCTTTCAAATTGTCAAATTGTGTAAACAGTCATGAGACTATGTATTGACCTTGAAAACTATGGCAACATAATGCAAAACAGCAAATTAACGAGAGGGAATAAACAAGATGATCTTCCTGACAGATTTTTTAGTGGAGACCGGACTGGATAAGCACCTGTGATAAACAGCCAGGGATTGATTTATATGAAATGTGTTAGTGCATATACTGTTAGTAGAAAAGGAAGGTGTGCGGGTGAACAGTTTATGACAGTGTGAACTGCTGCAAGCAAACTGTGTATTGGTATGATTTTTTTTCGGATTGTTCATGTTTAGGTACCGTTCAGTATTATTCTTTTTTTTTTCTTCTTCGCTGCATAACTTCGTGATATGGAGTAGCCGAGGCAATATGGACCTCAACCTCTCCACAGCAAAACAGATAGAACAGAACAGAACAGAACAGAACAGATTCAACAATCTGGTTCAACAGACTCAACAGCTGACTTATATCAATGCGATTAAATTAGCCTTGCACATCTGAATATGCACATGTAACCTTGGCAAATTCCACTGTTGATACGTGACCAATGAAGTTGCATTCCTTCCATGCCGTTGAATGGCCGTTCCTTCTTTTCTGTTTTCACTGTTTTCTGATTTTCATTGTTTTCACTAGCGCAAATGTTCACCCTTTTTGATTTTGTCACTTTGCAGATGGCGTAGGTGTTTTGCCTTTGAATGTGCACGTTTCTTCTGCTTTGTCTTTCCTGTTTCTTTTTGTATGCGTATATGTTTTGCCTTTAAACGTGCACACGTTTCTGCTGCTCTGTCTCTCTTTTTGCTCTACTGGGCCATGTGCACTTCTCAAGCTACCATTGTCGCTTTTCACTTGAGGCCCATTTCCTGTATTTTGCTGGAATAAACATTTATCTATTCATTCAATACCATAAAACGCATGTGCTTCACAATACACACTGCACTTGACAGATGTCTGTCACATGATATGGCTGTCATTGTATAGCTTTAACATGATTTATTCGTTCTAGCTAAATGAATCCAAGCTAATGATGTTAATGTATCTTGATATGCTATTTCACTGTTCCTTGATGCATATGTATGAAGGTACAGTGCTTATGTACCTTTATATGCTATTTCAGGAGACGGGCAGAGTGCGCAATGCAAAATTGTTGCCGAAAAGTCTTTTCACTTCCTGACAATCTGTACTTCGGTGGGTTCTCACAGTTGCATGGCGGGAGAAAGATGTGCAGGGTAGTTGACTGCATCCAAGGTAGATGCTGCAAAATGAGAGCGCACGGTCTTGTCACATGTCAATGTGCGCAAATTGACACGATGACGAAGGATTAAAACAAACAAATGAAGTTGGAGAAAAGAATAAATCGAAAACAAAGTTGTCCTTTATGCACATGCCATCATGTGACAATGTGATAACCGTGGCCTTTTGCTCTAATGTATATTCCCTGAAAACATCATGCCTCATTCATGCTTTATCGCAGGCAAGAAAAATATATCGTGCAAGCAACTTTATCAGGGCGCACTCCTGGGTCGATTGACTGGTCGTATGAAGCATGAGTGATATTCACAGAAGTTCCAAAACATGCATCACACATCATTGCTATCTGAGTTTAACGACTTAAATGCGAAGCATTTGTTAAACACTTCTACGACTTTGAACGGATCTATCTACCTATCTATCTAGCCGCCTACGACTCATAGCTCGTGCGAGTGTTTCGTTAATCGGATGTATGCCAAAATTCGTGTGGCATGACACGACTGCATGAAGAACATGAATGATGGGTCTTAACTTGAAAATCATGATAAGCATTTCATTAACGACACGATTTACACGTCGCTCTCTTGGTTCTCTTGCGACTGTTTCGTTAACTTGATATTTACCAAAATAGGTATGGCGTCACAAGAGTGTATGACGCACATAAACGACAGTTTCTAACGTGCAAATCATGACACGCTTGTCACGTATGGCGTTATTTTGACAACATGGTCTCGGGGCGCTAGTGGCCGTTTCGCCTGCTTCATATGCACCAAAATTGGTATTGTGTAGTGTGACTGTACGTCCAACATAAATGACAGCTGGCAACATGAAAATAATGACATGCATGTCATGTACACACGCCACACTCATGGTGCGCTCGAGGCCGGTTCGCTAGCTTGACATACACCTAAATGATATAGCGGGACGTGATTGTGCGACGAACATAAATGACATATAGTAACATGAACATAACGACATGTATGTCATTTACGGCATGGAGCCTGGTGCACTCGCGTCCGGTTCTCTAACTTGATATCATACCAAGATTGGTATAGCGTGGCCTGACTGTATGACGTACATAAATGACAGCTGGTAACATGGAAACAATGAATGACATGCGTGTAATGTACGGCATGGGTTACATGCCACGCTCATGGTGCGCTGGCGGGCATTTTGCAAGCTTGACATGCCGATTTTCTTTTCTTTCTCTCTTTTTTTTTGCTTTCCATTGCACGTTTCAAGCGACGCAATGTGCTGAAGGTCATCTATAGGTGCATAAGCGACGATAAGGGCTCGCAAAGAGAGAGAACATCAGTATTACTTATCATTTTTGTTCCTGACTGTGCCGAGCACGCAGGGTGCCCATCATCTGCTTGGTAATGCACAGCGGCACGCTCGCTTGAGTCGACAGGCCGTCGCGATTATAGCACTCGCAGCGCAGCATGTCGCCCTGTCGTCAAACCACGCATATCACATCCAGCGGCGAGAACACAGTGAGGCTGCGGGCACAAAACGCGCACACACGACCGACACAGCTGATCACTTGAGAAGTGGCGTGCACAAGGCCTAGCCGGCCTAGCGCCTATCTACGACGGTCGCACCGCCGCGGGAACGACTCTCTCCTCACATTTCTTTCTTTTTTTCTGTTTTTTTTTCTTCGCGCGATGCGGCGCGAAGCTTTGTCCCATTTCACTTCGGTAGCGCCTCGTCTGTCTGCTTTTTGAGCTGGCGGGGCGGGCCGCAGTAGGCTGCAGCCGCAAGGCCAAGGGCTTGCTCGCTTCTCTCCAGCGTTCGGACGCTTGCGGCCTGAATGTCCAACGAGACGGAATGTACAACGAGACTGAATGTCCAATAGTGGACATCAGTCCGTTGGACATTTCGTCTGTTGGACATTCCGTCTCGGATTGGACATTCAGTCTCGTTGGACATACAGTCTCTGTTGAACATTCCGTCTCGGTTGGACATTCAGTCTCGTTGTACATACAGTTCGTTGGACATTCAGTCTCGGTTGGACATTCCGTCTCGTTGGACATTCCGTCCCGGTCAAATTTCACTTTTCCGTTTTCGTTCCACACATCCCAATATTTGCTGTGAAAATTTTCCGACTGGCCCCTAACATTTGCGACGTGCGTTTGAAAATTCGTTCGTCGTGATAGGACGTGCGCTGAGACTGCGTATTACGCACGGCAAGGAATATATATATATATATATATATATCTATATATATATATATATATATATTTGAATAAGCTTTTCCAATGGGCCAACGTACTTGGGAAGAGAAGAGACAACCACTAAGCGGTTGTATATATATAATATATATAATATATATATATATATAATATATATATTATATATATATATATATATATATATAGAGAGAGAGAGAGAGGAGAGAGAGGAGAGAGAGAAAGCGCAAAGACACGAGGGAATAAAATAGGAAACAAGACCGCAAAAAAAATCGACAGATCCCAGTACCGTGGGAGTCGGTGTTATGCGAAGCATGCGGCGGGTAGGTGAATGTGGCGAATTTTTTTTACTTAGCGACACGTACAAATGGCGCTAAAGATTGTATACAATGTGTGCGCGCACACACACACACAAACACACACACACACATATATATCTATATATATATATATATATATATATATATCTATATATATATATATATATATCTATATATATATATATATATATCATATATATATATATTATATATATATATATATATATATATATATTGGCAACGTGGGTATTACCACACCAGAAGCGGTAAGCTGATATGTATGTTCTTATACGTGTCCCGAGAACGCACGAGCGTTTCACGAACCCGTGGTGCATGTGTGCAAGAAGTTCTTGACAGTTCTTGAACAAGGGCATCATCACCGTGATCAGCGAGCACCAGCAGCTGGTCATGACCTATTACAGGATCCGGTCGTGATCGTGGTGACGAATGGTCCATGTGTAGTGAAGTATGTGGTATAGTAGAGCTGTTGGAATTCGTGGATGCCTCGGTCATTTCGTCGGACAAACTTGTCTGTCGACAGAGCCGGCGACATGTCGGAACCTGAAGCCACCCTTCGTGTTGGTGAGGGAGGCTGGTAGGCCTGGATAGTGCTACGTAGACCAACATCAGTGGATGGTGTTTGTCGTATTCGTAGACTACCTGGGCCTACGTAGCCTATTCTACAAGGCGGGCTATCAAGCAATCTGGCATCATCCTCGGTCAGCATGAGGCCATCGCCCAGCCTCGTAAGAAATGAAGAGGACACTGCGTCGTTCTGGTGGACGAAGTGCACTTTACCGTACGGTGATGTGGATATCATATGTAACTTTCGTTTAATGTATACCTCCGGGGTCAAGCAATACTTCAATATAGCTTCCTGAATCATAGGAATACAAACGTAATGTTTATTATACTGCTATACAAGCGGGAGCCAACACTGGAGCTATAGACGTTAATCTGATATGACGCCTGTATCGTAGAAGTACACCTCGTAGGAGTATCTTGTAGTGTCTATTGCTTTCTTGTAAAATTAGATAGCCAGCACCACAACCACAATTGACGTTGCACCGACACTACGCCTGCGTAGGCTGTTTCCCAAACCAGTTTATAGACCTGGCGTGGCTCAGTGGTAGAATAGCTGATTGCCACGCAGAATGCTTGGGTTCGATTCCTGCTGGGATCCTAATTGCATTCTTTCCATTCTTTGAGTCAACGCTGCCGATATTGGTTTCCTTAACGTTCTAGCATTTAAGTTACCAATGTCTGTTGTCGCCGTTCCAGGGAAGATATAAACTGTCAATCACCTGTGGCGCATACCCGTACACCGCGGCCCGTGGTAAACGGGTATGTGCCACACGTGTCTAGTGGAAAGGGTTTGACGACGTACGCGACAGGATTTTAACGTTATTCATGTCATGACCCGACAGTCATATTCGTCAAATCCTCTTACCCTACCATGCAAATTTTGGTCTAGACCAAGTTAAGGAGGCGATCATGAGAGCAACCCATGGACGTAGGCGGCTAGATAGATAGATAGATAGATAGATAGATAGATACGTAGATAGAAACGCTCAAAGTGCCAGAGGTTCGCTAAGAAATGCTTTGCATTTAAAATATTTAAAGAGCTCCCTTTTGCACCCGTTTGCTCGTGTTCATATAACTTGATGCCTTTTCAACAAATCGAGTTGAAAGTTTGCGCTTTTCATGCTTTTTTTATGTGGTCCCTCCCTAAAAATATGTACCTGTAACTTTACCACACTTTAACAATTATGCAAAACCAAAAGCCCGGTACTCACCTTGTTGAGTAATCGATTAGCTTTCAGTTTTTTCTCGGTAATCCGTAGTTTTTTTAAAAAGGTAATTGTAATCGCTGACGCTCTTTCACTGTAATGCGTACAAGTCTGTTCCCGACCCAGTTTTTTTTTCACTTGAGCTTCACAGCACTAATATCGACATCATTGGAAGAGTATAGAAAAGCTCGTGTTCAGGCCGGTTCTGAAAGTCCTCAAATTATTTAAACATCATAAAAACGGTTTTATTGTCGCCAACGATTACCTGTATGCTATGTGTTGTAATGAAAAATTATTCACGCGAAGCACTGCAAAACGCGAGCAAGATTGGCTACTTCGGCATAAGCTCAGAAAAAATGAGCACTTCGCAGCGGATGGCCTGATGCTCTCTTGACTGGCCCGGTGCAGCGGAGGTGTAGGTCACCGCTCATTGCACGTCACTCTAATGTGGTGTGACGTCACCAAAACTTTCGTTACGCTTCCTACACAGTGACGTCGGTGTCCAGACGCGCTAGCGATGGGTCTCGATCGCGAGAATGAGTATTTATACAGACTTTGGAAGTGAATTAAAATATATTCTAAACGTTTGCTGCGTGCAATACTTCGTGCTGAGCGTCCTTGTTTACAGAGAAAGCCTACAGCAGGCTTTTTATAGCCTCAAAATTTGGTGACACCACCTCTTTAACGGCCTAGTCTTTCCTATACCGGCCCGCGGTTCTCTCGCCGAAATGCCATGACATGTTTTCATCAAGGTAGTCAAACTAAAACTAACATCCCACACTCAGCATGATTCATAATCATTTCGTGGTTCTGGCGCGTAAAACCAAAGAATTTAATTTTAAAGGAAAAGTTTCCTCCCTAGCTTCTTCGACCCGCATTCTTTAAGAGGAAAGAAGAATTGTTCTAGGGGCTCGCAGAAAGCCAACAATCAAGCCAAGGAAAGCATAGGTACGTTATTTGTGGATCTTTTTAACTGTGGTGTAATGAATATGACCTAAATTGAAAGGACTTAAATGGGACGAAAAAGCACACTTTCTTTCGGTGGGTTTCAAACCCAAACTTTCGCATTACGCGTCTGATGCTCTAACAATTAAGCTACGATGGAGGGCGCTCCCTCGTCCACTTTGTTGGGTATTTACGTGACCTTGATCCCTGGGAGTGTTAGCAAGCGCAAATCGCCGCCGTAATTATAAGGTTGCGGGTTCGGATCCCACCGATGGAAAGGGTGGTTTTCGTCTGCTTGGATTCCTTTGCATATGGGTTATAATTATTACATTGAAGTTAAAAAAAAGCAACAAATAATGTCTCCCAATGTTTTATTTGGCTTAATTGGCTGTTGGTTTTCTAACAAATAACTGAGTCTCTCGAACTATTCTTCTTTCGCACTTACATAGCAAGGGATTCGTCCTGCCTCGTGACGCTTTCTGGCAAAAATAGTGTTTTCACACTCGCCGCCTTAGCTACGAGTGGCGCTGGTAACGCTCTCAGGGATTAAACGCAGATAGATACCGCACAGAGTGGACGAGGGAGCGCCCTCTCTCGTATCTTTTAAGGGGCTGTGATGTCCGATTTATGACAAAGATAAACAGGAACAGCAAAGTATGCAAACAACCAAAATAAAAGCATTAAAGTAACATATTCAATATACATATGAAAACTAAAAATACAAAATAGAAATAAACTAACAAAATTTGAAATTATGGTAAATGCAGGAAAGCGAATACGGAAACAAAAATACGACGCCCGACGCCACAGACAGTCAATATTTGGAAAAACACACACAAAAAAATGCGATCTTTCGTTAGGCTATCTTAACCCAATGAATCAGTTGTCTGAGAAATTTCAAACGAGGACACGTTTATCTCTTCTAAATTGGACATTCCGTCTCGTTGGACATTCAGTCTCGTTGGACATTCCGTCTCGGTTTGTACATTCCGTCTCGTTGGACATTCCGTCTCGTTGTACATTCCGTCTCGGTGGACATTCAGTCTCGTTGGACATTCAGTCTCGATGGACATTCCGTCTCGGTTGGACATTCCGTCTCGTTGGACATTCAGTCTCGCCGGTCACGTGACCATTGGACATTCAGTCTCGTGTACATTCCGTCTCGTGGACATTCAGGCTCTTGAATCCCGTTCGGAGGGTCTCGTATATCTCTTCTCTGGGCTATCTGTGCCAGGGATTTTAGTGCGCTGAAGCATGCCGCCTCTTTCTTTTCTTTCTCCCGCACAGCTGCATACATGCCCGCCAGCACTGAAGGCATTATGGAAAGCCACGAAAAAAAAAAAAGAGAACATGCCAGAGGAAATGAGATGGGAGTTTTTCGTTCCTCTACCTCCATTCGACGATGGCGTCAAGTAGTGAGTTTACCTCCTTTCTTCCACATAATTTCTTAAAGGGGTCATGAAGCACCCCTTGGGCTGATTGAAAAAACACATCCTGCGGAAAGCTGATACGGCTATGAACTGCTCTGCCAATATTACGTCGTGCGCGCCGCGTAATGGCCAACAGCGGAGCGCGAAGTTGCCGTTTTCCCAGGCACCCTCTTTTCAAACAGAGGCCGGTTCTCACTCTCTGTCGGTGGGCGGGGCGTCTGTCCGCTTAACGTAGCAAGAGACATAGCATGCTTATGGCCGATAGCCGACGTAAATCGAGAGCGGCGTTCGGATCAGATGCGCTTCTTGCCGCGGGGTGCCGCCACTTGCCGGCGCCGCACTCCTCAGTACACGGTAGCCGCACTCGCGCAAGCGAATCACAGCGGGAGCGCGATCGCGTTTCATGACGCGCGCTGGCGTAACTTCTTCCCCCCATGCCACTCCCTCCCTGTCTAGCTTCCAGTGCGCTCGCCGGCACGAGAAAGAGAGAAAGCGCTGGGAGCGTGCGCCAAACCCCGTAACTCCGCTGATTCTTGACGGATTCGAGAAATTTTTGCGGCAATCGATTCGGGAGGCAGTACACTCCGATACTGAGGCCATTAGATCATTACTTGGAAAAGTGGTTCATGACCCCTTTAACGAAGTAAAATTGAGGACGCAGAACTTTATTACACCCACCTCATTACACCCTAAGGTAGTACTGTCCAGATGAGGGTAGTATTAAGGGGGATTGTAGCCCTTAAAACGCCCAATTCGGCTAGTTTGCGTTTGCAGTGCACAAGTCGCCACGCCGAAGCGAATTACTTCGTTTGAAGTATTCCTGAACGTATGCTATTCGTCCGTAGCGGCAAGCGGGGTTCGTTTTACCTTTGCCATTTTCCCACACCGATGTTCATACGCACAACTTCGAGCTACGCGCAGGGAAGGGAACAGGGACAAAATACGCGAAGTGGCCGCATTGGCGCTGCGCACTCCGAGAACGGTGGCACCATCAACTGAGCGCACGTGGTCCATATGCGTACTCTTTGCAGATAGAACATGTCTGGATGAACGATTCATGCCAGAGTTCATTGCCGCCTCAGAAAACTGATCTTGCGCTGGTTCTGCTCTTGTTGATTCCCAACTGCGCTTGGTAAATTCTTTCCAGTGTCTTGCTTTTCGTGCTAGCCGGAATAACCACTTTGCATTCTTTGAACAGGACTTCTTTCACGGGTGATAACTGTCCCTAGAGTAGTTTCCACGGCCCCTCCATGTATTTTCGAGCTTCTAGATCCCGCAGCACGTTTCTTAGCTTTTAGTCTCGCGCAGTATCTGTAGCTAGCCTCCTCCACGTGCCATCACTAACAAGTGAAGAGACTGTACTCACGGTATGTACCTCTACATCGTTGCTGTCGAGGTCGCAGGCCGTTATCTTCGATGTGGCACGTGACAGCAAGTCATGTTTAAAGCACAAAGCTTTTAAGCGCACATAAAACAAGGACCGAAGATTCAATGAACTTGACAGGACAGCGCAGGATGAGCGCTGTCCTGTCAAGTTTTTAAATCTTCGGTCCACGTTTTATGCGCGCTTAAAAGCTTTCTGCTTTAAACATTTATGTTCACCAACTAGCCCATTTCACCGTATTGTTACCGCATGTCAGACAGGAGTGGATGCTTACCTGGTACAAATATTAATTGAACGTCATAACGTAGCAATCACAGAAAAAATCTTTGCAACCTAGGAGGCATGTCAGCAATTGCCTTCTGGTAGATAGCGATCAAAGGGCGGTGGTCTGTTTTAGCAGTCAACTGGCGACCATAGACGAAGTGATTAAATCTTTCGCAGCCAAACAACCCGGCCATAGGCTCTTTTTCAGCTTGAGAATAACGCTGTTGTGTTTCGGTAAGCGCTCGCGACGCATACGCCACGGGCTTCCACGTGTCGTTGTGACACTGCAACAAAGCGGCACCGATTCAGTCTCGGGATGCATCACATGACATTTTTGTTGCTTTCGTCGGATCGAATACCGACAACAAAGGCTGCGTGATAAGGTAGTCACACGGTTCTTTCAATTCGTTCACGTGGTTTTCGGTTCATTCGAAGACGGTATATTGTCTGATCAAGCTTCTCAAAAGAGATGTTCTTTGAGCTAATGGAGAGAGATACTTGCCGAAATAATTAACGACACCCGGCTTCCTTTGCGCCGCGAGCTTGTCTTCTGGGGTCGGCATGTGCGACACACAATTCTTTATGTCGCACAAGCGTGCTGCACTTATAGACGTTCAGGCGTCCACGCCTGAATATCTACTAGAAGCGGAGTACGCTTACCTTGAAAAACAAACTTGTGAGATAACTTCGGTTCGCAGTTCTGTAAATAACCCCTGTTTTGTGGATTTACGCAAGTTGTTAGAGCCTGTTTGATTCTGTTTTGGTTTTGTTTCTTTTGCTTTTCATGGACGTTCACGTGATGTCAGTCCGGTGTTGTCATTGCCAGCTATAAGATGATTTTCTTTCCATTAAACTTCAGTTCTCAGATTGCGCCTGTCTTGTGTGTTCTTTACTGTGTCCTGTTTTCCCTGGCGCTACGCTTCGACATGAATCTATTCCAACTCGCCCAGTACTCTACGTTACTTTAGTTCATGCAAAGCAGATTTCAAACGTTTATTTTGTGCTCTTCTACCAACGAGCCCCGTACCAGAATATCGTCCACGGGTATTTTTACGCTGGGAAAGCCTTCGAAGGTTTCATTCACCGTTTTTTGGAACATTTCTGTGGCGGATGATATGCAAAAAGGCAATCGTAAAAAGCGGTAACGACCAATTGGGGTAGAGCACATGCAAATCCATGAGGTGGAGTGATCTAAAGGAATTTGATGAAACTCGGAGTTGGTGTCTAAGCGGGAGAACACAGTTGCACCTGCTAACTGGCTTTATATATCCTCTTGTCGCGGCATCATGTAGTGCTCCCTCTTTATGAACTCATTGATTTTCCTAGGGCCAATACAGAGACGAATTTCCCCGTTCTTTTTCCGAACACTCACCGGGGAACTCACCCAGTAAGTAGGCGCGGTGACTTTCGTGATGATTCCGGTGTGCTCCGTCCTCTCGAGTTCAGCCCGTAATGATTCTGTCAGGGCGAACGTTACCCGTCAAACTAGTTGAATGACTGGCAAGGCGTTGTCTTGAAGTGAGTGAGTGAGTGAGTGAACAACTTTATTGAACGATCCGGCAGAACAAGGAGAGGGGAATGGGGTGGTGGAGACTCTTGAAGAACCATATGATATACTGTGACGTGCCGTTGTGGCCGTCGGAATCTATGGGTTTCGAGGCGGCGTAAGAAAGACGACCAAACACATTGGAGACCAGAAAGGGACTACCAGACCCCTTTCTTTATTCTGTGAAGCTGCCCGAGCGCGCGCGAGCTCGGCGTCGATCTTCCTCGTTTTCTTCGTGCGAAAGCGCGAGACCCAAACCGAGCGTCGTCTGCTATCGCTCGTGACATGCCCGGGTTTTGAAGCTAGTCGTCCCGACGTAATACATCACGTAACACTAAAACAGAAGATTGATGAAACATAACTAAACTAACCTAAACAGTC
>NC_051181.1:44396455-44435310 GCF_013339695.2 Rhipicephalus sanguineus | reverse complement strand
AAGGTTGAACGGGCTCAGCAACCGCATCGCGGAGATAAGAGGAGTTAAAAAAGAGTGCGAAAGAAAAAGTAGAAAAGAAAGGAGGAGGACGAAGGAACGAGCGCAGCACGAAATAAACTTAGAAAACTGGCAGAGGGGCGCCGAGCCCAGCTCCCGCAAAGGCTGCAGCAGATGCTGTCGTCCCTCTATTCCCAAAGAACCGCCTGTGATTGGAGGCATATGATGACTTACCTTCATTGGAAAGTGGTCTTATGGCCCTATATATTGTATACAAGGTCAATAAGTGTCGAAATAAGTAACGATACGATTATCGACATTTAGACATTAATTTTTATTGTGAATGAATTCCTCGGTATGTCCTTGGATTGACCTGTCTGGCGGAATAAGACGAATGGTTCATTGAACCATTCGATCTCCGCTGTTGTTCGTGCTTTGCCCATTGTGAAACAACGTGCCACAATTCTGCGCTACTGTGTGCCTTTGTTCTTATGGGTGTCGTGTAAATCTGTACCGACGCCCGCCGGCTTGTCGACTAGCGCGAATGAATTGCCACTGTAATCGATCACTTGTTTCCCTCCACTGACGCGGTGCGACCGATCTATCATCGCTAGGCTTCGGAAGACGTCAGAACGAGGCTTTTAGGCGAGCTCTTTATCATTGGGGGAAAGAAATGACGAACGCGCTTGTTTTGCTTCGTCATGAAAGAAGCAGCGAACAAGAGCAACAAAGAGCCGTGCTGCAGCAAGTAAACAATAGCTCTCCATAAGCGCCTCCCACTCACCGTGTTGGCTTCCGGGATTAATGTCGGGAGTAGTTTTGCCATAAGCAAGCACTGCGAAACTTCCTCGCCGAAGGAGCTGGCTGAGCAGAAAAAGCAGACCTACCATAAGCGGCCTTCGAACATCGACGCTTTTTGCACGCATATCCGCTGATTGTCTCGGAGTTTCCTAATAAGGGCAAGTTTCGCTTTATCTTTTTCCCCCAATCCATACCGTCTTCAGTAATTCTGCTGAGTTGGTATAGGCAGCGTCCTGCGCCGGTCGATCAGCAATCATTGCGAGCGTAGCCACCTCGTTATTGTAATGTTCTCGTTAAGCGCAACACATCTTAAAATTGCTGGGTATAGCACAATGTATCTTCGTACGGCTTGGTGTAATTGATTAGTTGTAATCAATCCATATATTGAAATTCTTGTAATTAAACTATTGCTTTTTTCTTGTTAACGGTTACCGTAATTTAATTACTTGAATTCAATATTCCAAGTGTAAGCCATAGGACATGCTGCTTTAGGCTTTCGCACCTAACTATCAAGGTGTATATGTGTAATGTTCTGTTAAAAATTTTGCAGTGGCTTAGCTCGGCTATGCGAGGATATACGTAGCGTTAGCAAAAGTTCAGCTGATTATTCTTAGCTTTCCAGGTTGTCTAGGATGATTAGCCTTCTTCTGTTCATTCTTCTTACGCTGAACCGCTAATTGCCAGGCAACTACTTCGGGATCCGATGAGATAAGCTTCTCGGCTCTTCTGCGCTGTCGAGCAGCGTTTGCGCACTCCTTCTCCATGGCGTTACCCATCTGCAAACGCCAGTCAGAGGCGCTATCAAGCGGCCCCAGCGCAGTGTTACTGCTTGTTCACACAGCCGTCAAACCACCCGTCGCGTCACCGTCACGTCAAAAAAACGTACAGCAGACGCGACGTAGCAGTGTACGAACAGACGACGGCGGTTGCAGCGTCGACAGCAGCACGTTTTTGTGCAGTGTTGACCGACTGATGCACCAAAATAGGAATAGTCCAAGCAGCTAAAATGGTTCGCTGGCGACTGATGCTCTCCCGACTCCGCTTGGCTCTCCTCCTCGCACCACAAACACACACACACAAAAACAATCACTTGTCCCCCCGTTTTATGGCCCATTCAGTCAGGCGCGCGTTCAGTGTTCCAAGGCCACGGACCCGAGGGCCGTATGCTAGACGCGTGGCTCTTCTCAGAACTCGGAACTCCAAAGGTAAACTGATTTCTGATTTCTGATTGGTCCGTTTTCTAGGGGCGGGGCTCCGTCCCCGTACCGGCGACGGAAACGTAGAGCACTGCCCTACGCCGTCAACCGTTTTTTCCGAAGAAAACGTCTCGGAAATCCTCTCCCCTGACGGAAATCGGTGCCGTGACGGCGACGTGACGGGGCGTTTGACGGCTGTGTGAACGAGCCCTCAGACGGCGACTGCACAGTGAAGGCGAATAGCTGCGCGCGCGCCGGCGCCACTGTGTCCATGGCTACGACGTCACTCCTCTCGAATGCGGCGCAGACCAGCAGTGGCGAGCCGCGCGCGGCGGTGGCGGAGTCTGCGCGCGCGCCGGCGCCAGCATGTCTACCGCGCCTAGGACGCCACTCCTCGCGAACGCACAGACCAGCAGCGGCGAGCCGCGCGCGGCGGTGTCGGAGAGCGCGTGAGATGCCAGCCTCCGGTCACCCAGCTGTGTGAGATCACTGATCCTCGCGCATGCGCAGCACGGCGCATGACCCTCCACGCAAAATCGGCTCCGGCTAGGCAAGTGTAGATAACGCTACAAAAGTAAGAATTTTACTTAAACAGAAAGGCACACGTAACGCGACCGTATACGAGCCACGCAGCTCACATTCTCTTTTATTGGATTCAGTACGCCCTTCGACATAAATTACCACGCAGCTCACTTTCACCTATTTTCGTGGAAACAAATAAGGCAATACGCACGTAGTATTCTTGGCTGGCCGTGGAAGATACTGCGCAGTGTTCTCAAGCAGGCCACACTTTACGCCAAACAGCAGTGAGAAGTCGTCGAATTAGAAGTGTCGCTGGAATAACAATGGCTGGTGTTTTACGTGCTAAATTCCACGATATGATTATTAGGCACGGCATAGTGGAGGTGTCCAGAACTTTGCACCACCTGGGGCTCTTGCATCTAAATCAAAGTACACGTGCCTCTCGCATTACACCTCCATCTAAATACGACCGCCGCGGTCTGGATCGAATCCGCAACTTTCAGGACATAAGCCTAGTAGCGTAGCCACTACACGACGGCGGTGGCTATCTCCCTGGACCCAAAGTTCCTGCAAGGACAAGTGCCTGTTTTAGCCCTCACGAAGACACACTTACACTTGTCAGAACATTCTCCCCTGTAACATTTCCTGATTCAACGACTTCTCACTGTCTCCATCTTCCCATGAACTTTGATCTTGCGTGGATTTTCAGCAACAGTGTCGTTTTCAAGGTACGCTGAATTCAAGCGCTCTTGTCAAACTATACTGAAAATGCAGAAATTGAACTTTCTCAGCAATTTCTGCACTGAACTGGATGCCAATGGTTACATTTCCAACAAAAGACATTAAAATGCAGTGACCGTTCAGCTGTGGAGTTTTTAAAGAGGTAGCGAAAATTTCAATGAAGAGAAAGACAATGACGGTTACAACTTTAACGCCTCAACAAAAACGATATCAGAATTTTCTAAACTGTCCCTGATAAATTTCTGAAAGCGAACCAACACTGATGCGCAGTTACACATATACTGCCCATACTCTCTGTTATACACGGCTTCTGGATATACAGTGAATTTGTGAGTGCCACTTTTGCTAAACCTCTTACCCGTCGTTCAAATTTGATCTGTAAATTTATGTATCTTATGAGTCCACGGTGATTGCTCTGTCAGATTCAGTTTGCATAACTGCCATATCAGTCTTCATTGAAGAGTACGTTCTTTGTGAACTTCCTGCTTTTATTTTCACAGGCTATCAATTTTCTTAAAAACTGTACAATCTCTAAAGCAATACATTGCCGTTAAGGTGGATATAAATTAGTATTCTAAAATGCGGTAGATCTCATATTCAACGATCCAACGGTTGTTCCATAAAATCATTTCTGTGTTTTGGATGTACGCGCATGTGAGTAAGTGGCATTTAACTTGGCCACGAGCTAATGTTTCCTTTTAGTAAAAACATGATAGCGCATTTTTCCCTGAAACCCGTGCAGGGCTCGACGGAGCTGCTCTTGCGACTCTCCTCTGGTGTGCGCGAGGTCGACGAGAGTGCGAAAGAGGCGCCATGCCGTTCTTGTATTCATCTCTCTAGTTACAACATTGCACCGTTCTATCCAGCTGGAGTCGTTGAGTTGTGCAACGTATACACTCTAAGAAAAAAGAGGGTCAAAAGAGGGTCATGGAACCGTGACTCTCTTCGGGTGTGCACCTGACCCCTTTTGGAAGGTACAGGCAGAGAAAAAGAGTTCGCATTTGGGAAGGAGTCACTGGACCCTCCTGAAGCGCGTTTCGATTGGCTTCGGTCATGAAAGAGCCGCCGTATACTCCATACATACCGCGCGCTTGCCCTTTGGCGCCGTTGTGGCGCCTTGCTCGGCGACGCAGACGGGGTTGGCACCGGGGTGGCGCGCCGCTCTCCTCTCTCAGTCGTCTCAGTCTCCTGGTCTATTGGAATGCGTTGCGTGGTTGCGTCGGTTGCGTTGGTTGCGCATCTTCGGTGGTGTTGACGCCGGCTCCGTGCACGAAGTGACGCTTGGAGGGCGGAATATTCATGGAGCTGCGGACACCGACAACGGGCGCCAGTTAACAGTGAGTGTACTGCTTTCGTAGGTACTAATCATAGAGCTTTAGCTGGGCGTCTGCAGCAGCTCTGCGGAAGTTATCTGCCAGCCATTTCCAACAGTAGCCTGTGTCCGCGGGGCTGTTGCGGATGCCCAACTAAAGCTGTCAGTTTACGACTTGCCACCGTTATGCGCGTTGCTGTACAAGATCCCATAAAGTGAGCGATGCAAACAATTATCGAGGGTCATTTCTTGCTGATCGCACGTCGTGTCTGCACTACTGAAGGCTCAAGATGTCGTTTTGAGATGCATTTTAGTCTACTTCATAATAACATTTCCATCGACCTTGACTGTGCAGCGTGCTTCCACGCGTGGGAACGTGAAAAAAAAGCCTGTGGACAGAACGCTCAGACGCACTATATGTAATGGTTTTTGTTGGCTTAAAGACGGTAGTTTGAGGTGCAGATATAGTACGGTGGATTCCAGAACGTACGCGGTAGTCATTCAAGTTGGACACGCCCCGCCGGTAAAGTGAAAAAGCTCTAGACTTTCGACGGCGCGCGTTGTTGCGGCCGCCGGCGTGCACTCTTTTCCCTCGTTTCTGTTTGCTGTTTTCATGGTTTGCATACACTGCGATTACGTTGGGCGCTGTAACAGAATCGAATGAGTGTACGTGATTGTGGGAGTTATGTGCGTTAATTCTAGCATATGACATGTCTGATCTCGACGTAGACGGCGTACGCACGCGCTGGGTGTCGTTCGGGCCCTAGTACTAGCATCTGTTTATCTGAGTATTTAAGGATGGGTTACGTTGTGAAACATGCGGTCAATAACCGCTCACGGCATGCCCCTGGCGGCCGGAGGATGTGCTTTGTTGTTTTGTTGTTAGCCGTTATTATGTCTGTGTGAACCACTTATTGTGTAGGTTTTGCAAAGCTTTACTGCAATTTCATTTTCTCATCATAATATCACGTTCTGCTTTTCAGATACCGTTTTTCATGGTGCTCACGCTGGACAGGAGCGACAACCTAGCAAGCCAGAAGTCTGATGCCTCAAGCCGTCACCACTTTTTGATTTATTCTTAATCATATGGAATAAATATGGAAACATGATGGCGATTTCTGCTGTTCATTTAGCACCATATGACACTGTGCACATCACAGTCACACATTTTAGTTGGCTATACTCATAGAAGCATGTAAATGAGGTATACCCAAACTTCTTAATTGGAAATCACAGACAATCTTTTCGCGCTTTCTATATAACTTTGCTGGAAAATATGTGTTGTTTTGACGAGTTTTATTAAAATAATGTTAAAACTGAACTATTCTTTTTTTTACAGTCGCTGGGCAGAACGGCAAGTATTATTGGACTTGCTTAAAATGAATACTCCACTATTTTCAACAGTAGTCACGCAAAAGTAGAGCAAGGGTCACATGAGTAGCTTAAAATACTTGTGGAGTCGCTTGATGCTTCGGTGTGGGTCCCTTGACCCCCGTAGGAGCGTTACCGGCAAGAATCGTCTGACACCCTATAAGTGGTAACGTGATCCTCCGAATGAGAGTCTTTCCACTCTTCCTAGAGGGTCAGGGGACTCTCCTAGAGCGAGCCGACCCTGACCCACCAAGAGAGTCACCGTGACTATTTAAAGAGAGTCCTATACGTGGCAAGTCAGAACTCTCCGAAAAGAGTCACGCATACTCTTTTTTTTTTCTTAGAGTGTATTGCCCCACTTGCTTACTCAACTGGGCTATTCAAAGCTTAAGCTTGCGGGTAATTTTGTTTTTCTGCCATCGTTCGGCTAAGCTTCTGCGGGCGTCCCTATGGTGGAGCAGGTACTTGTCTACTGCGAGAGTGTCTTCCGTAGTCTTAGTAATATTGAGACACTTTGAATGGGCTGCAAAGAGCTGTTTCGCCCATTCTGCATATCCTTCCGCCCCCAGTACAGAGTAGATCGCGTGAGAGCGGTAGGCTGTGCAATCTGTGAGCTTGGCTGGGCCCCACGTTTTGCAGAATATTTTAGCGGGTATGGTGATTCTGGAGAAATAGTGATCACTGCCGATCCTTTGCTTTAGGTTCGCCCATGTCGCGCAGGAGATGTTTTTAACCAGTGTTAGGTCCCGGCAAATATCTCGGTTTACGGAATTCTCCACTCCAGCGGGTTTCGCCGAGTCTGTGAGGAGCGATAGACGGAGAGTGGATATGATTTCTGCCGATGTCCGTCCTTTGGGGACTTCGCGAGCGTAACCCCAGGGGTAGCTGAGGGCGTTAAAGTCACCCATGAGGACCAGTGAATGCTTGTCTGCTTCTTTAATTGCCTTAAAAAAGATTTCGTTGAAGACGCTTTGCCTAGATTTGGGAGAGCTGTATACATTTATAATTTACAAGATAGGATCTCTTCTTCTATTGGGCGGTAATTCGACAATCGTGTATTCTTGCCCCTCTGAAAGACTGAGGTCTGTCTGACTGGCGGTGTACACATTGTGCACGAGAACGCGATAACATACTGTTCTTCGCAATAGCGGACATCTCTACTGAGACGGGGTCTAATCAGAAAGCCTTGCTCGTGATGCGTGGTCTGCCTGGCCCTGAGATGGTGCGAATTGGAGATTATTGCCACATAGCTTTGTCCTGCAGTGGACGTAAAAAGTGAGCTGAGAATGATATGTAATATATATGATGCCTCATTCTAACTTACCTGTATAAGTGTGCAGGCTGAAGACTGTAACGTGGCTTTAATAAAGCGAACCTCTGTGTGCCGTTACAAAGTGTCCGGTTTACTGGGCCTGCTTGTTCGGCCTCCCACTAGTAATGTGCACTTCTACAGTATTACAGTAGAACCCCACGGCTACGTTCCCGGGTGCTGCATTTTCCTGGTTATTACGTTGTTTTCGGCCGGCCCCGGCATAGCTCCAATAGGATCCAATGCATTAGGAACCCCGCTGTTACGTCCCAACTGTGGTTCCATTCCCGCATTGCACTTTGGAAACCGGCCCTTAAAGGCGGCCCAGGCGGCCATGTTAACTTTTCACGTGGCTTGGCTTGGTCCGCGTGGTGGCTTGACAATCGTATTGGCCGCCTGAAACGCCAGAAGCGGTGAGGGCCACCAGAAACACGACCTCCGAGACCTGTATACTGTCACGTGGTCGTGACGATGAAGAAGACTCCAACAGAACTCGGAAGTACGTAACTCTTTATGTGGCCGAACTTGTGGCCGGGAAACGGAAAGTCAAACTGCAAGCAAGCAATTCAGGCTCTATGCTGATAGCAGTGAACCGTGCGTCAGGCGCCGATAATCCGACAAGCGGTAAAGAGCGTCGGCTCTTATCATGCGTTATCGAATATTCCAGCGTTAACGCTGGTGGCCGCGTAAGATCTCGAATACACTGACTATTCGCGTCCTGCGCGCAATCTTAACGAAATGATCTTAAACAATCTTGAAGCATCTGAAACATTGCGGCTCGGTCTGCGCCGAGCGTTGCAAATAGTCTTTCCGGATGAAATTCAAATACGTCAAAATAACACACGTAGCAATGTCCCCCTCTGAAAAAAGCACGACCCCGATGCTTAAAACAGAATACAGAATTAAAAACATGAAGGCAATACAAATAAAACAGAATAAAGAAAGCAAAACTAGAGTCCTCAGTTTCCTTAACGCACATCGAAAGGATTAAGGCGCGCAACATGAACGACTTCAGGTCGTGTGCTGCGGCGCTGAGAGTTCGTAATGCCATCCGGGATAACGTCGTAGTCTAGAGCGCCGAAACGTCGAAGCACCTTGTGTGGACCGACGTATCGTCGAAGGAGTTTTTCACTGAGTGCTCGAGGGCTTAACGGCGTCCAGACCCAGACACGGTCACCGGGCTGGTATTCTACGTAGCGTCGTCGAAGGCTGTAACGACAGCTGTCGGTCTTTTGCTGGCTCTTGATACACAGATGGGCGAGTTGTCTGGCTTCTTCGGCGCGCTGAAGGTAGACGGTGACGACGAGATTTTCTTCATCGGTTACGTTGGGTAGCATGGCGTGGAGCGTCACCACCGGGTTCCTTCCGTAGACCAATTTGTATGGCGTCATCTGCGTCATTTCTTGCATGGCCGTGTTGTATGTGAAGCTAGCGTACGGAAGTATGGCATCCCACGTCTTGTGTTCGAGGTCAGCGTTCATGGCCAGCATTGCGGCGATGGTCTTCTTTAGACGCTCGGTGAGGCCATAGGTCTGTGGGTGGTAGGCTGTGGTCCGGCGGTGGCTTGTTTGGCTGTATTTCAAGATCGCCTGTGTAAGGTCAGCAGTAAAGGTCCTACCTGTGTCGATGATGAGGACTTCTGGGGCACCATGAGGCAGAACGATGTCCTCAACGAAGAACTGGGCTACCTCGGCGGCGCTGCCTTTGGGCAGGGCCCTTGTTTCGGCGTAGTGGGTAAGGTAGTCGGTAGCTACGACGATCCACTTGCTTCCGACATTCAACGTCGGGTACGGCCAGTAAGCCCATGCCGATTTGCTGAACGGTCGGCGAGGTGGTTCGATGGGCTGCAGAAGCCCCGCGGGCCTTGTCGTTGGTGTCTTACTGTCACTGATCCCGTTAATCGGGTCGGCAATCGCCGGGCGGATTCTAAGGGTTGGCGTCACGGCCCTCCGAAAACGCACCACGAAAGCGCGGACAATTTAGGGTTGGTCCTTTGGTGCGCCAGCGAACGCCGGTTGTGGTCCAAAGACCGAGTCAGAGCCGAGAGTCGACAACACAAACGAAAGCGAAATATATTCTCAGTTAAGGCAATACAAATAATGCAAACACATGCACACTCGGCTGGTACCAGTTACAACTTCACAATATAACTCAGATGGTGTTTACACAACGGGAGCTAAACAAACAGATCACACGCTACGAATGCAATCGCATGCATTACAACTATTCACCGACAGTTAAAGTCCTGAATAAACAATGGCGTATCCAGTCCACAATACTTGGACGGTAATCGAATGCTTCTCTTCAAGGAAACACTCACGCCAGCTCCAGCGTTGATCGTCGTAGCTCAACCGTCGTCGTGACTTGTCACGGCTCACACGGTGTCGTCATCGGATTCTTCCAGATCGACGATCGACTGACCGCCCACCATCATAAACACGTATTCTTTGGCTAACGGAGCCACACTTAACGTAACTTCACCATCCGGGCCGACTGACTCGCTCACTCCTTCGCTGACTGTCTGACCCGCCCGACCCTCGCACGCTTTTATCCCTTCTCCCCCGGTTTCTAGAAGCGTCGGGATTGTTCTCCGGCGCGTAGTACAGCTAAGCCTGGAGAAAGGGCGAGAGCTTTCTCGTAGGTTCGAATCGTAGCGGCGTCATCGGCGATGCGTCACCCTTCTCTTCCAGATGTTTCCAGGCATTGCTGGGCGTTTGATCGCGTTGTCTGCGTCTGGCTCGAGTGGGTGAGGAGGATGCGGCGCGCTGGCGTCTTTTGATGCTTGTTTTTTTCGTCGTTCGCGCTTCTTGGGCGCGCGACTCGCGCCGTTCTGTCGAGCAGCCGTTTGAAAGCGGCCGCGCGCGTGCTTTATTAAGCGCTAATTTGTACCACTTACTGCTGAAAGTCCCGGCACGTCCTTACGTAACGAGCGACATCGACGGTAAGGCATGGCCAGTAGTACTGTTCTTGTATCCTCACTAGAATGCGGGAAAAGCCGAAGTGGCCAGCCGTGGTGTCGTAGCACAGGGCCTGCAGAACTTCTGGCCGAGTGCCGAAGGTAAAAACGACAAGGTAGTTAGCCCGGTCCGGAGAGAAGTTCTATACGAGGACGTCATTTTTCAAGAAAAGTGACGCCAATCCTCGCCTGCATGCTTTCGGAACAACTATGGTCCTGCCCTCGAGGCATTCCACAAGGCCCCTGATTTCCAGTACGGCTTGCTGTCTTTCAGCGTAGTCTTCGGCCATTATGGTTCCCAAGAAGCAGTCATCATCCTGGTCGTCCAGCGGCGGTGGGTCGACAGGGGCACGAGACAGGCAGTCAGCGTCGCAGTGTTTTCTTCCGGACTTGTAAACGATGGTAAGGTCGAATTCTTGAAGTCTTAGGCTCTGCCATGCGAGGCGACCTGAAGGGTCCTTCAAGTTAGCGAGCCAACACGAGGCGTGTTGGTCGCTCGAAACTTTGAAGGGCCTGCAGTAGAGATGGGGGCGAAACTTGAATGTAGTGCAGATGATCGCAAGGCACTCCTTTTCTGTTGTAGAATAGTTGGCTTTCGCCTTAGATAGAGACCGGCTAGCATAGCTGAAAACCCTTCCCAGTTCGTTGGTCCTCTGCCTAAGGACGGCGCCGAGTCCTACGCTGCTTGCGTCGCTGTGGATTTTTGTATCTGCGTGTTCGTCGAAATGCGGAAGTATCGTAGGCGTCTGCAGACGTCGTTTCCGTTCTTGAAATGTCTCGACTTGCGCCGTTCCCACTCGCATTCCACGTCGGTCTTTTTGAGGTGAGTTACTGGTTCGGCGATCCGTGAAAATTCCTTGATGAAGCATCTGTAATAGGCGCATAAGCCGAGAATTCGGCATACGGCCTCCTTGTCGGTGGGCGGCGGGAAGGCAGCGATGGCCGCTGTTTTCCGCGGGTCGGTGCGAACTCCAGATTTGCTAATGACGTGGCCCAAGAACAAGGCTCCTCGTATGCGAAACGGCACTTTTCTGGCTTCAGGGTCAGTCCTGAGGTCTTGATTGCTTGAAGTACAGCTTCAAGTCGCCGGAGGCATTCGTCGAAATTTAAGGCAAATACAACGACGTCGTCCAAGCACACGAGACATGTCTTCCACTTCAAGCCAGCCAGCACTGTGTCCATAACGCGTTGGAACGTCGCAGGCGCCGAGCAAAGACCAAATGGCATGACCTTGAGTTAAAAAAAAAACACGGCTGATTCCGCTGTCATAGGAATCAGTATAACACGAAAGTAAATCGTGTCTTCACAGACGTAGTTGAGCGTTTGTTGTGCATTCTTTCGCCCTAAAGGCGAAGGAATTAATGCTATAGTAACAAATTGTGATATTACGCGAAGAACGGCCAGCAGCTCGAAACTTGCAACGCGCTGCTCAAGCACAAAGGACGCACGGAACGAACATACACAGGATGAGCGTGAACTAACTGTCACAGCTGTAACTTATTTCTGTGTGCGCATAGCGCTCCTTTCGCAAAAGCGGCCGCTACAATGAGCCAAGTGACCTTCGTGCTCGCAACGGAAACTTGCGGTGAGCCCCGGCACGGTGGTCTAGTGGTTATGGCGCTCGAGTGCTGACCCAAGGTCGTGGGATCGAATCCCGGCCCCGGCGGCTGCATTTTCGATGGAGGTGAAAATGTTTCAGGCCCGTGTACTTAGATTTAGGTGCACGTTAAAGAACCCCAGGTGGTCGAAATTTCCGGAGCCCTCCACTACGGCGTCTCTCATAATCACATCTTGGTTTTGGGACGTTAAACCCCAGATAATATTATTAATAATAACGTGCGGTGAGAGCACAAGACGTACAAACTACCGCGATCACGGGATAAGCGCTCGCGCACGAGCGACCACGCCCTGTAGAGGCGCACGCTGATCGCAACGCGTGGGGCGACGACCTTTAAAGCGTGCTCTTCGAGCCCTTCGTGCCATCTCGCTAGTGATAACGAAAATTCGCTAATGTACCACCGATGTCCGAGTACCGCCACCGGCAAATAGTGTATATAAATAGCTCGCCGTTAAGCTCGCCGTTAGCATGGCGAAGAACATGCCGTGTGTGGCCGAATCGTTTCGCGCCGCGCGCTGCGGAGCGAGGGGTCGTAAGTTCGACTCCCGGTGACGGAACTTTCTTTCTTTACCATCTGATAGTCTTTATATTTTGTAGCGTCATATCCGTGACGAAATACGTCAGTGGACCGTGGTGGATCCCGGCATAAAACACTTTCGTGTTATAAAGGGCGTCCGGGGTTATAAGGGCTATCTTCTCACGGTCTCTCTTGTCGACTTCAATTTGCCAATCTCCCGTCTTGAGGTCCAACGAAGATAAGCACTTTGCGTTACAAAGTTGATTCAAGGTGTCGTCTATCCGTGGGAGAGGGTACACGTCCTTGTTCACGATTTTGTTTAGGCGACGATAATCGACGCAGAAGCGTAGGGTTCAGCCCTTTTTCTTCACGGGAGACGCCCTCGAACTCTTGCACGGCTGGGTGATATCGTCGCGCAGGATTTCGGCGACTTGTTTTAATTGCGAAACATTTCTTAGCGAACCTTTAGCACTTCGAGCGTTTCTATCTATCTATCTATCTATCTATCTATCTATCTATCTATCTATCTATCTATCTATCTATCTATCTATCTATCTATCTATCTATCTATCTATCTATCTATCTATCTATCTATCTATCTATCTATCTATCTATCTAGCCGCGCGCTCTAGTGATTGCCTCCTTAACTTGGCGTAGACTAAAAGTGCCATAGGAGGGTAAAAGGGTTTGACGAAAGGTCATGACATGAATGACGTGAAAATTCTGCCGCGTACGTCGTCAAACCCTTTCCTCCACACAGGTATGGCACATACCCGTTTACCGTGGGCCCTGGTATACGAGTATGCGCCCCAGGTGACAGTTTATATCTACCCAAGAACGCCGACAACAGACAGTGGTAAAAACCGACACCTGCAGCGTTGACCGGAAGAATGCCAAGAATAAAACTCAGGATGCCAGCAGAGATCGAACCCAATAATTCTGCGCAGCGGTCACGTATTTTACCACAGAGCCACGCCAGGTATGGAAACTGCTTTGGAAAAACAGCCTATGCAAACGTAATGTCGGTGCAACGTCAATTGTGGTTGTGGTGCCGGCTATCTAATTTTATAACAAAGCAATAAGCTCTACATATGTACTCCTACGATGCAGGCGTCATTTCAGGTTAACGTCCGCTGCGGTTCCAGTGTTGGCTCCGCTTTTATTGCAGTCTAATAAACATTGCGTTTGTTACATTTCTTTGATTGGATTCAGCAAGCTATATTCAAGCGTCGCTCGACCCCGGATGAATAGGCTAACGAAAGTTATGGATGATACTTACATCATCGCACCGTAAAGTGCACTTCGCATCGGCAATACTGACGTATGTGCTCTAACGTGAGTGCTGACGCTACGTCGCAGCATAAGTTACCCTTTAAACGCCAGTGTTGTCGACGTGCCTGGTATGCCCACGATGTGCACATTACTACACTTACAATAACAGGTCGATCCACCTGGTAACGCTTCATTCAAAGGAAAAAAAAATACAGCATAAAACACTCGCTGACTGCTTTGCATAAAACCGATTCCCACAAGGTGTGAGACCTGCCGAATATTCTTAACGGCTTCCCGTTCCCGCGTCGAAACCCGGTAGGGACTCTGATGCTTTCTTCGTTCCAAGTGCTTTCTTCGTTCCAAAGCATTTTTCGGTTGAGGCGTATCCCTTGTGTCCCTACTCAACTTTTGTTTGTCTCTCCTCATTTATGTATTTTCGCTTAACTGCCCTTATTGCTATCATACAGTTATATTCGTAGTGTTACATATTTAAACAGTAGGCAAGCGTGTTGCCCCTCTCGATCGTAAGCAGGGCTGGGCAAAGATATTTTGAAATTGTATCGCGATACGATACAAGATACTGGCGCAATAATTGTATCCGATACGATACTTGGCAATTGTATCTTAAGATACTTCGATACATTCTCTTATTTGTCATTATAGATCCATATATTGTAGCAGCGAACGCCTATGCACGAAAATGTCTTCTTGAAAATTTCCCAACTGTGACCTATTTCGTTTCACTTTAATGAAATGTCTGTTAGTATCTAAAAGCTTTGCCCTTCTTGCTCAAAGTACATTAGTTTCCTTCCAAAACAACTTATTGCGGTTTGTTTTAGCTTCTTCACAGGACAACTCTTTATACACTTCGCTGAGAGCGGTTCTTGCTTGTTATTTTTGCAATTGATGGGAGTCGCTGCTCAGCTTGCCGACCAGCTAGCGGTTTGCCGTATAATCACAATAACTTCAATAAGAAGCCTTCCCACGACGGCGCAAATACCGGTGTGGACTTTTACCTTGTCCGTAAAAGGTAGTTTGCGCAATACCGTATATCCGGACAGGTGTACAGCAGCAACAACGCTGGTAGCGACTTTTTTTTTGAGGGGGGGTCGCATGGTGTATACTAGGGGTTTCAGACCTTTCGCTAGTGGCCCCGCCCGCACACATGACCATCTTCGTCCCATTTGTAATTTTCTAGATAAGTTTGTTCGTGAGCTACACAGACATGACATGTCTCAAGCTTTCCTTCCGTGAGGAACATGTGGTCACCATGTGCTGAAACATAACCGTGGAACAAAAACTCTATATATCAGAATACGCGTCCAGAATTCACTCGTTGTGCACATCGGTATCGATGTTTCTCGAATCCTGACTCCAAATCCCCTTCAGAAATGACCTATATGTGAGAAATGGGAAAGGCTTCCTTTCGAATGGCAACGTCATTTTGTTCAAACTCTCTCCCACCATCTTCATTGTCCCGGCGCTTCGAACTAAATTTCGCGACTGTGGCCCGCTGTATATAAGCGGAGTGTGACAGCCCTGGTGTCAGACCCATAGCCAGAAGGGGGGCCGCCCCCCCCCCCCCAAATTTTATGATACATGGTGTTTTACCGACAATAAATAATGAAAATATGCGTTTTTCTCAAATAGTCAAGGCTTTCAGCAAATGCCCCCCCCCGCCGAAAAAAACTCCTGGCTACGGGCCTGCCTGGTGTATACGAGATGACGTAAAACAGCAATGAATTTTCATCTTCTACTTATCTGCTGGCGTAAAGGATTCTTCGTTGATATACTCACTAACGTCTAGTCTTTTAGCAATTTTTCTTCAACGAGAAAACATGTGCAACACAGAGACGTCTCAGACGCATTGTATAATAGCACAAAGCGTCGGAGGACACCGCCGTTATTCGCGCTATATAGCTCCCATTAGGTGGCGATTAGTAATACGAAAAATATTTAAGAAGGCCTAAAGCAGGAAAACTAATATAAGCAAAATAGAGAGGTGGTTCTGTATCAAACATTCACATTGAATGAGTACAGAAACACAATACAGACGGCGCCCTTAATAGCTATGAGCATGAAATATCGTCAACTTACCTATTAAGACAATAGAAAATTCAGTTCCTGTGGGAAATTGCCTGAAAAGGGTCGTTGGGACGCTCATGAGTAAAACGGAGCATTCAGTTAAACAACGTTTCTCGAATCCCCTTCTTAACATCTTTATGATGGCTCCTAATGATTTCCATTATTATAATGCAAACTCAGTATCGCTATTTTCCTAAGCGATAAGCAGAATGCTTTGTACTGTAACTCAAGGGACGCCTACATAATTATATATTTGTTTTCAAAATCGCCTTGGCAACGTCTAAATGGGTAAACAGTAGTAGAAATATAAATCAGACAGTTAGAAGAATAAAGCAGAGATATTATTTTGGGAATGCGTTACAAAAGACATACTGCAGTGACCAGACCAGAAAAACAGTACAGAGACCTAGGTGATGAATGGGATGCAAAATGACAGCAAAAAAAGCACTTGTGCTAATAATCAAGTTATGATTTCATACATTTTTTGAATAAATGTAGCAGGAAGTGAAAAACACGGTACGCCAAGATATTTTCTGTTAGGTAAACGCTTGCTCTATTAGATCTAGCACCAGTACCAGTGGTGCTATAGTTGTTTGTATATCTTATTTGCATATAAGTTAATTCATTGCATGCAAGTCAAGCTTTACATTCACGAGATCCTTCAAATCGCTGATATGTAAAATCCACGAGACACAAAGCAACCCCATTCTTGTACGCTTCACATTTCGTTACGGAGCAAGACGCAAGAGAATCTTCAGTAACGACACTGTAGCAACATCAGAATTTGCGCGATACACGCTGCACGCAGTGGAGTAGGCGGCGCAAGCAGTGGCTAAGAGCAAGTGTCGCGGCACTGGCGCAACTAAAAAGAAAAGAAATCGACAAAACAAAAGGTACGTGGGCTGGGCGTAGACGTCCGCGTGCTTGTCTTCCTCATCTTCTGCCCTCACTTGGGTACTCTGACGGAAAAATAAAATTGCGTCACAGCCCTTATACTTGTTCAGATGGCTTAGTGGCACCAGTACCAGCTTGAGAAGCGGAGCTTGGCCAGTGATTATTGTTTCGCACGGTTGTGTTGCGATAGAAGTATCTTGTATCTTAAGATACACGATACATTATCGAAAGTATCAGAAATACAGATACACATACTCAACTTTCGAGACGTATCGCGATACAGATACAAGATACCCATAGAGTATCGAAGATAGTATCTAAGATACATGTATCTTCGATACTGCCCAGCACTGATCGTAAGTATCAGTCCGCTCCCTCTCCATTTCCACTGTATCTTTTTATATGTGTTTATGTACATATGCTCTATATATAGTTTGGTTGGTAACAACTTTATTGATGGTCCGGCAGAGCTTTCGCCGACTGGGCTTTAGGTCTCCCACGAGGGGACGTCGAGGCCTTGCCTCACCGCCGCCTCGCGGGCCTGCTGGACAGCCCAAAGTTGGTCGCCGAGGCTGGGGCTGCGCAAGGCAGCGGCCCACCGCGGCGAAAGGGTTCCGGAGTTAGCACCTTCCGGATTTTTGTCACAGTCCCAGAGCATGTGAATTAATGTGGCGACCTCAGTGTGGCAGACCTTGCATATATTTGTCGGGTATGTACTCGGGTAGAGCCTGTTACACTGTGCGGGGCTGGGGTACGTGTACGTCTGCAGTTGTCTGAGGGCCGCCGCCTGCGTCCTGTTCAGCTTGTCGCTGGGCGGAGGAAAGGTTCGGCGGGCCAGGCAGAAGGCCTTGGTAATTTCATTATAGCTGGTCAAGCGGTCTTTAGTGTTGCCCCATAGACGACGGTCGCCGGTGCGGTTTGTGAGCTCGCGCGCCTTGGCGTGTGCCGTCTCGTTTAGGTTGCGTTGAGTCTCTGATACCTCTCCCATGTGAGCCGGAAACCAGATGAGCCTGGTTTGACAATCTACCGCTCGATGGACTTGGCTATTGCGTAGGATTCGGGCCGCTCGTCGCGAGATCCATCCTTTGGCGAAGTTTCTGATTGCTTGTCTCGAGTCGCAGAAGACCGTCGTGCACGTCGTATCCGTGAGTGCGAGCGCCACCGCCTCTTCCTCCGCTTCTTGTGCGTGCTCGCACGGTATACTTGCCGATATTCTCGTTTGGCCTTTCCAATCGACGACCGCGACCGCGAATCGTGAGCGTTCTGCGTATTAGTAAAACAATAAATTTCTGTCACAGAATAGGTTCAGACAAAAGAAATGGCGAAGCTTGCACTATGTCGCGCAACGCTTCAAATAGCGAAGCTGAACGACTCTGAAGTCTAATCTGGTTGCTTCTGGAGTGTTGCTAGGTTTTAGCTAGGTGATGCTAAGCTGTGTCTAGGTTGCTCCTCCGAGCAGACAGGTTCGATTTAAACCACGGGCAGTCTCAGACCCGACACGAACGTCCAAACTCTAGAGACAGAAACTCGCGCTCAAATCGAGTATTCGCACCTTCCAACGATCTACGGGTCCGTCGTCGTCGGCGTAGGGCTTCCATCGCTTCGGGGTCTTCCAGCAGCCGGCGTTTCCCTTCCCGTTGACTAGTATTCTCTCGTTGTACGTATGGCTAAAGCACTCCGTGCAAATTCTTCAGCGAAAGCTGAAACGTGTGGCCACGGTGTTTATCACTGGGTTAATCCCCACGGTTTATTAAAGCTTTTTTTTTTACTGGCTGCGTCAGTCTAGAAATTTTATTTGGTGCTTGCCGCCCGTCTGTTGTCTTCAGCATTTTTAGTAAACCAGCGGTGAGTACTGCGATTTGCACAATTTCTGTGGCACAAACCCGTTCGTGATGATAATAGATTTCTGTACACACCAAGCATTTTACGGCCGGTTTAAACAGCTGCGCTGTTAAAAGCTACAAAAGAACAGTGGCCTGATGTAAAACATCAACAGAATAGAACCACGACATGATTATGAAGCACCGATCGAATTAGGCCCATGTTAAAAACCACGTCGGGTTCTTTAACGTGGACCCACATTTACGTGTCTTGCATTTCGCTCCCATCTAAACGCGGCCGCCGTGGCTGGGAAGCGAACTCGGCTCTTTTAGTATAGTAGCACAACACTAGAACATGTGCAAGCACATATTTGAAAAAAGAACGGCCGGCATGGGCTATTTATCTCAGCATGCAATAAATAAGAGAGAAAGTTCCGGTTTTACGTGCTACAAGCGCGATCTCAATATGAGACACGCCGCAGCAGCGAACCGCAGATTGATTTTTATCATGTACAAGGTAAATTAGCGAGCACTCAGATATCTTATTAAGCGGGCGTTATAGCATTTCTCCACCCTTCGACCAGCGACCTCGAGTTCACCAGCGCAACGTCACGGCCACAGGAATTTAGAGGTTGTTATCAGCCCGCACTGTCGAAATAGCTTCTCTACTGTGAACGACACAAGATTCGATACAGAACATCGGGACATGAAAGTTGTGCGACAACATTGCGCAGGAAACGGCATTGTTACTTCCTACACCAAGGCTAGGTGCATTTCGAGTGGATCTGGCAATACAAGCGATGCTTTGCGGAGGTTTCAAGATGAAGAGGAATATATTTGTGGAACACAGAGAGGACACGCCTGCGTTCACAAGCCATAACGAAGGGAAAAAAAATAAAACATAGTCAACATGATGATGACAGTATTACTGGGATGATGCGTATTGGTTCTTATACTTGAGTCAGAGTCGTCTTTTGTGCAGAAATTGTTATCATGGCTCGCGCTTCTCACGCAGCACATCCCGAGCGTGTCCAAGAACTCAAAATAAGATCGCTCAGGAACGGTGTGGCGTTTGTGATTGCCAAAAAAAAGGAAGTAAAAATGTGCCGTCCTTTTGTGCAGGCTCAGCAGACGGAAATTTTGTGCCGTTGCAGTCGCTATATTGGCTGCCCACATGAGTGATCGATAAGGTGCGCAATACGCGCCAACGTGCTTTATTCTGTCATCCGCCAAATCCTGTTCTGTACACCAAACCTATGCCGCAGCGTTTCAGATGAGGTGAGAAGCAAAGCCTTATTTAGATGTTTATTTAGATGCCGATAAAGATGATTTGATTGTGTGCAGTGAACGGATGTAAAATTCCTTGTCTCATTACCAAGTAGACAGCTCGTTTCGGGCCTTCAGAAAGCTAATGAGTGCTGCGGCGCCTTCGTGCAGGGCAGCTCTTATCCCCGTTCTTCGCAAGTTTATTGTTATACAAAGAGTGCGGGCCTGGAAGCCAATGGAATTTAATCTCATGTCCCGTTTGTTTTGGCGCGGCGGTACGTTCTGCAATGTCGACGGTCAATAGGCATCGAGGTTGGGTAGCGTCGACCTTCAATAACTTTGGTTAGAATTTGAGAGATGCGAATAAATATCCATGGACTCTGCAGCTTGTCACGAATGAATCTGACCACATCCTTTATATAGCGACTAGTTCGGTCGTAGCTGAAGACGCTTGCACTCCAGCCTCAACCACCGTGCATGATTTGCTGCAAAATAACCAAAGCTACTTTCACAGGTGATGCGGCTGAGCTGTAGCAGTGCTAAATAAGGGAGCTCAGGCCTAGAGTTGAAGCACGTGATAGCTTCGTAATGCCAAGAATACGGGAATTTACACACGGCGTGGTGGATCAGAAGGAGGCGTTCTGTGAGTCATGGGTGAAGCCGAAGCTGAATGCGTGAACATTTGTTTGTACGCTTGTGTGTGAAAGAGAGAGAATTAGAGGAAGGAAGGAAAGAGAGAAAAGGACAGAAAACAACTAAAGAGAGAGAATTAGAGGAAGGAAGGAAAGAGAGAAAAGGACAGAAAACAACTAAAGAGAGAGAGAGTGTGTGTGCGTGCGAGAGAAGCCTGAAACCTCTTAATGGTGATATCCATTAAAAAAAAAAACGAAGACGGATTTGCAAAGCTGGCTTCTCCGCAGTAAGACTTTGCACGAGGAGAAGCGCTCGTGCCTTAATGTTATGCGCATTCAAAGTGTTTTACACTTTCGAGTCATAAGCTTTCCTGGCACACCTTGCAAGCAGGCACGAATAATTTCGCTGCTTGGATGTTCGCCCCGGGGGCATCGCGTGTATTGCCACAGTAGCAGGTAGATGCGGACGTACGGCGGTATAGAATACCACGCTGGTCAGCACGAGTTGACCAGTATTTGTAGGCCTCTTATTCAGGCAGAATATTTGGTAAATGATAAATAAAAAGTTCTCCTTTGAAATATCTACAAATATAATGATAAGAACCATGCTTGGCTCACTTGCTGCTGGACTCTGCAGGAGACCGCGGCTTCATCAAGCCGCTGTTTTGCGGCATGTTTTCTGTTCCGTCCACACTTTTCGTGGAGAAACAAAGGTTGCTTTGATTGATTGATTGATTGATTGATTGATTGATTGATTGATTGATTGATTGATTGATTGATTGATTGATTGATTGATTGATTGATTGATTGACATGCTGCAGTAAAGCATTCTGTTTAAACGCGCGGTGAGGTTCTGTCTGAACGGTTGACATGAACGAAGACCAAGTAAAGGCTAAGTAATTGGACTGCAACAAGAGCCAAGCTAGCGGCGGTTCTTCAAATAAACTGAGACGTCGCCTCATATCAGCATGGTGGGGCAAGTTGGAAATGTTCAGTCGATACGGCGATCACAGCAGTACGCCAATCACAGAGGCCTCTCTTCCCCCTTGGTCACTGTGCGCTGGTCGCGATCATGACAGGCTAGCTTTAATGGTCGTACAGGCTTTGGATCGAAGCAAAGATCTCATCCAAAAGACAAGCTTTTCGATTATTACGACACAGTCGTTTTCAGCAAGTGGAAAATAGTAGTTGTGTTGGGAGCTCATAAATGCCAGCACTCTGTTCTTGCGCAACCATAAGGCCTGCGTTAATCAATGAGTGGCGATTCAAAAGTGAAGCTCCTTAAAAGTGGCCTACACGCACAGCGTGACAGAATGGCATTGGACAGTGAAGGTCACATCGTGGAGACCTAAGTAAACGGGCCCATCTTGAATGTCTTGCTTCTTGCAATGGATTGTGCTGCGGACGAGCACGTCATTTTATTGAAACAGCAAACTTCGTAACGCAGCGGGGAAGAGACAGCGTGGCCTATGAGGCCATCGAACCGCAATGGGCAGAAACCGTCAAAGCTGACATCCGCGATCAAGAATCGAAACTTTCTAAATTTCGGTCGTGAGTATACGATAACCTTAAAGGATATTCTGACACGATAAACATAATGGCGCCTGGTATTGTTTAGCAGCGCTGCGAAGTGTTACGCAGGCGAAAATGACTTTTTCATTGTTGGGTGCACTCAGTAGCAGCCAAACATCACGCGTAAACTAATGTAGGCACTACATTAGTGCACTGTTGTAAATGAAACACACTGACAACTTTGTGCTGGTGAATTCATCATAAACTGCCACTACTGCACATCAGTTTCATTGCTAAGAAATGTTGTTACAACTAAACTCTGCATCAAAGATCTCGATGCTTTTGTTTGTGTTTTAATGCCCATTTTCACACTCATGTATATGCTTCAAAGAAATATTCTGAGGTAAACAAAATAACGCTATTCGCACATCGTCACAAGAGGCTTGAATCCTAGCGTTGGTCATTTTTGTTTAAACTGGTCGACATTTACGTTCTTTTCGCTAATAATACGCTGATATTACTCCGGTAAATATTCCATAGTTTTATAACACTCCATGCATATACGTTCAGCATTAAATAAATAATTATTTAGTGCTGAATTTAATATCCTGAATCGAGTATATTAGCAACGCCGTACAAGACGACCCCGTATTTATCTTTACCACCGGGTCTTTTTTTAACGTGCATCGATTGCAAAGTGCAAGTGAAGTTTTTGCATTACTCTAATCTAGTTACCTGGTGGTCACTCGCTATTCTTGGCAAAGCAAGTTTCGTGATCTTCATTTTAATCCAGTGACCAAACCTCGTGGCAACAATTTTTTTTTTTGACAACTATCGCCCACGAATATTGATTACGACACAAGTGAAACGAAGGGAAGCTCATTAAAGCAGAGCGATCGATCGGTTGCGTAAGCCGGTACAAATACAGCGTCAAGCTAGGATGAGCTTCATACAGTTGCCGGTTCATGGAACCGACGCAGCCCACGTATTTCGTACACCGCGACCGGCAGCAAAGCGCGCTCTTCGAAGTCGTTACTGCCGACTTCAAAAAGGAAATTTTAGACAATAAATTTCCCAACACTCAGTATAATTTTTAAGTCGTCAATGTGCCGGTGAAATGAACTTTATGCCGCTATACTATGATGTGCGTGGATGAAATGGAAGTACATTTGAAGAGGGACAATTAACCGTTTTCACAATCCGCAAGTGCTCTTTTCTGCACTGAAAATTCTCCCAACTAATGCCGGCACCTGGTGTGCTTCAACTTTCAAGTGGAGATGAGGTCCCGGTTGCACGTGTTGGGGCTTGTCTGTTACGCGTGTTTATGTCAAGAGAGTTGAGCCTACGTTTCCCGCGTCGTAGCGCAAGCGAGCTGCGTTGAACACGCTGTTTTGCAAAAGTGACTAGCCGCCACTAGTTGGGCAAACTGTATCACAGGAAGGCTAGCTTTACAATTATAAAAAGTGTCTATTTACTTCACTGATACGCTACCGGCTTTCATAATAAATCAGGTGAGTGGTATTCATGAATAACTACTAATGAACATTCCTGCCGTGACTTCCTTCATGTAATGGTACAGTTTCTCAAATATATCACTATCAAAGCGGCCGTACTTCTGCCGCAGTTTGGCCCTAATCTTGGCAAATGAGGCTTAATCCTAGCAACCTCATGTGGCTGGGCGTCTGACGTCAAGTCATTTGTCCCACGACTTAAAAGTTTCAACATTACCTCGCTAGAGGCTCTTTCTTTTTACTACAATGGTTTGTAGACGAGAATTATTTTACTAGCGCATGTGACCCCTCTTTCTAAGATATACATAGCTCAACGCACAAAATAGATTTCGGGACCAAATTTCCCAAACGATTGCAAGTTTGTATGCTCTCTTGACTTTGTATAACGATGTTCTTCCCTTTTTTTTCCGCGTTGTCTTTTACTACATTTGCTTATAGTTTTTGTTGTTACCTTCGAAAGTACAAATTTCTTTGCTTCTCCTTCGATGTAGTTCTTTGCGTGCCTAATTTATTGTCATTTTTCTCATCCCCCCCCCCCCCTACTCAATGCTCCTCTGGAGCCTGTAGGGTAATAGGAATAAATAAATAGAAAAACGGAGGACGGATTGTGTATTCGAATAGACACATAGGAGTTGCATATATATATTATATACCCTGACTTCTAAAGGTCATGTTGACTCGATGATAATCTGCAATGCCAACAGCGTATCAGGATACCTCGAGCGAAGGCTAACTGAGGTAGCTATCCCACTAAAAATAGTGTGGACTCTACTCAACGCTGTGACCCTCGAGCCGACGGCCAGCTGAGCCTTTAAGACGATACCAAGAAAGTAGGCAAACACGCCTTCATAGCTGCCCAAGCAGCTCTGGCCTGCTGGCAGCGCAGCACCGAGGGCCGCCTATTGCCACGCGCGACGAGCGTGTACTTCAGCAATTGCAATAATAGTTCTACGGGGGCTGTGGAGGCGCATTCTCTATGTCACTTGAAATACACTCGTTCGTTAAAAGCTACGACATGCAGCCTGCATCTGGAATCCTAACCGCTTTAACCTATCTGAAGCCTTCGAACTCGTCCAGAATAACACAACTCGCTTCATCATTTCAAACTACGTTCGCCCAGAGAGTGTAACGTTAATGAAGCATGGTTTACCATGGACTACGATTCCAGTGAACTGCAAGCTAGTCCGCGTTACTTTTTAAATGCGAAGCATTTGTTAGCGAGTTCTGTCACTTTCAGCGTATCTATCTATCTATCTATCTATCTATCTATCTATCTATCTATCTATCTATCTATCTATCTATCTATCTATCTATCTATCTATCTATCTATCTATCTATATCTATCTATCTATCTATCTATCTATCTATCTATCTATCTATCTATCTATCTATCTATCTATCTATCTATCTATCTATCTATCTATCTATCTATCTATCTATCTAGCCGCCTACAACTTTGTGCTCTCATGGCAGTTTCGTTAACTGGATATGTACCAAAAAAATTGGCCGCGTATCTGCGTGCTTCGCTGCAAATGTCGTCTAAAGACGACAGAAGAGGCGCTGCGTGAGATATGGACGCCATCTGGCAATACGTCGGGAAACATGAGTGCTGTGTTGCGGGCTGGTAGTCCCGGCGCAGCGGCAGGCGAAGAC
This sequence comes from Rhipicephalus sanguineus, assembly GCF_013339695.2. Taxonomy (NCBI): domain Eukaryota; kingdom Metazoa; phylum Arthropoda; class Arachnida; order Ixodida; family Ixodidae; genus Rhipicephalus; species Rhipicephalus sanguineus. The sequence goes on along the minus strand of NC_051181.1, from coordinate 44,410,325 downwards.
CGGCGGTGACCAACGCGACCGGTGGGGACGCCGGCCAGCCCGAACACGCTGTTTGGCGCGATGAGCCGAAGGAGAAGAAACGTCCGCACTCAACGAGTACTCTCTACAAACTCTCTTACTTACACGTCGCCTGGGTAAAACAGGAATGCCAGAGCGGCGCCCCCTGTTATTCGTACAATGCAATACTGAACCGAAACCGAAACACAACATGAGCTTGTGCAGAGGGCACGGAGGAAGACAAGTTTCAGCGCAGTCGCATTTTCAGCGCACCTTAAGAAACTAGGGTTGAAACATTGTAAGGTGAGTAGGGCCAGAAGGACCGTCACGACGAAAACCTGCCTCCTCAGTCGTATTCGCCTGGAACATTGGTGTGGCTTCGCGTTCCCTCCTCCGCTCCTGGCCTTTCCACAAAGCTACTGGCTAAGTACGAAGGCCCCTACCACGTCCTACGTCAAGCATCCCCAGTTAATTATATGATTGAGCCTGTTCAATCATCTACGGACCGCCGTCGTCGCGGCCGCGAGACTGTTCACGTCGATCGACTGAAGCCGCATTATGACCCACCAGTTGTACCTGTTCCTTAGGTCGCCAGGATGGCTCCTTTTCCGCGGAGGAGTGATTTGTAACATGGTAGGGCGCAGACAAGAACGCCTGCGAAAGAAGACGAAGACGGTTGTTGTTGGCGCTCGCGCTTGCTCGGCTTGGACCGCTGATCACTTCAGCTGTGGCAATCTTTTAATAAACGCGTTACTGTCTCAACGTTAAACGCATACCATCAAGGTCTTTAAAATTGCGTATCTGTGTATTTTCTATTAAAGGAACACTTCATCTAATATTTACCTAATGATGTTACGCCTCAGATATGCGTAATATTTACTTTTTGATCAACAACGTTCACAAGTATGAACAGCCATACCAGTTCAAGATGGATGGGCGGTAAGCAAGTGGTTCAGCTTTGGCCGGTTGGCTGAATCGGGTGACGTGCCGACAAACAGAAAGACAGAAAGACAGACCAAAATTTCTGCGTTTAAGTTCCCCAATAAAGACTATCGTCTTTAATTGGTATGGTGGGACAGGAGTTTATCATGAACATAAATAACAGGTCATAGCATCAAAATTGTGATATGCATTTTATGAACGGCATGATTTACATGCCACGGTCTTGGTGCTCTCGCGGCCATTTCGCTAATATGATGAGTATTGAAACTGGCGTGGTGTGACATGGATGTCTGACGAACATAAGTCCCAGGTCGTAGCATGAAGATCATGAGGTGCATGCCATGTATGGCATGATTTACATGACGCGGTTTTGGCACGCCCGCGGCTGTTTCACTAGATTTCTATGTGCCAAAATTGGTATAGCGTGCCATGGCTGTATGAGGAACATAAATGACAGGTGGTAACATAAAAATCACGATATGTATGTCATGTACGGCATGATTTACATGCCGTGCTTATGACGCGCTCGTGGCCGTTTCGCTAAATCGATATATTCCGAAAGTGATATCGCGTGACATGACTGTATGACGAATACAAATGACTTGTCGTAACATGAAAATCGGTCGTACATGTCACGCTCATGGTGCGCTCGCAACAGTTTCGTTAACATTCAGTGCATTAATAGCGGTGTGATGTGACATGAGTGTATGACGAACATAAATGAGGTCGTAACATGGAGTCATGACATGCATGTCATGTACGGCTTCATTTGCATGCCACGCTCATGGTGCGCTCGCGGCCATTTTGCGAGCTTGATACATACCCAAATTGGTATGGCGTGACATGACTGTATGACGAGCATACATGAGAGGTCGAATCACGAAAATCATGGCATGCATGTCATGTACGGCATGATTTGCATAACAGTCTTGTGGGCACTTGCGGCCGTTTCATTCATTGGATAATACCAAAACTGTTGTTGCTTAGCATGACTGCTTGGCGACCATAAATGACAGGTCACTGTGTATACCAAATAAATATACATTTATTAGCGTGGTACATACCCGATTGTGCTTGCATACATGCATGACATAAGTGCGATAGTGAACGAAAAGCCATGACATGAATGACTTGATTTGCCTCAATGACAAGCAATGATGTGTATGCAGCTCCTCGCTAACTGCTTCGCATTGCATCGATTTCCAAAGTGCTTGGGCCCTGCCAGATTTAAAAAAAAAAAAAATTTCGATAATACGCCTTGCCCAGCCAGCTCATCACAATACGCAGCTATACCACAGAACATTTATACTACTATTTAGAGAAGGGAAACTGTACCTTTGACAGAACAACAGAAATAGGGGTAGCGGTAGCGTTGTGAACTAAAGTATCCGACCAAGAGATGGCGCTTGGAAAACTGTCATCATCAGTGCGCTGGGGCAATATGGCTGCCGCATTGCTGGCGGGTGCGGGTGGTCGCGGTGCTCGCCCGCTGGTTCTGGGCGTTTATTCACTGTTGTCCGGAGGTTGTATTCGCGCGCGCGGCACCCTAACGTTACTACAGATATTTCTGCTATCTCGCCAGGTGAACGAGAGGCCTCAACTGGCAAAAAACATGCCAAGCAAGTAGGCTTACATTGTTTATTGGCAAACGTGAATGTAGCAGCACAGATGTAAACAAGCAGCACTGTCAGTTACAGAGTTGACCAATACATACAAGAAACAGAAATATCCATCTGCTTAATAAAATTGCCAGCTGAAACTGAGCAACTCTGTCTCTTGTTACTGTAACGATACTATTTACGATGGGTGACCCTTGCACAGTACTTTCATACAGTGCTGCCCGTCCTCTTTCTCACTACACATGCGCGTTTGACGATTTGAGCGGTAATAAACAAACAGCATCAAAACTCGCAAAATATGCAGTGCCAGTAAGATTAGCTTCAGCCCGAACGTACTATTTTGACAACACATGGGCGAGAGACACTCGGCGCTGAAAGAAAAAAAAGTGAAACCACGCTGTTGTGCTAGCTATTCCTGTACATAACGTAATCTCGTTATTGTGCTCAATACCCTTGTGTTCGCGCCTGCGCGCCGATCATTTTAGGACGAATTCCGATCATTTAGCTCAACTTTCAGTTCAGCTAAGTTCGTGTACTCTGGGCAAACACCACTTACGGTATCGCGTTGAAAAGAGAACTTGGTTTATGTTTTAAAAGAGGTTGCAGTGACAAACACTTCAATTGAGTAACTGTTGGCGAATAAGGAAAGCCTTAGCCTGAATCCAACATTTCAGCAAGTGAACATTCCTGTGAAGGTTGTCACGGAAGACAAGTTTCGAGAATCGAGCTACCCTTGCTCGCCCACTGTTTCAGAACGGCGCAACGAGGAAGACGAAAAGACGAAAGATCACACGAACACAAGCGCCGACTCACAACTAAAGTTTATTCCATATCACAGAGCAGATATATACACACACGTGACTACACACAACGCCAAAAAACAAAAAGAACAACCAAAAGCCCAAGCACGTTAACCATTCAGGTACAAGATTTCTTTATCCTGTAGCGCAATCGAGGGACAGCTGATACAAGACTGTTTTTTATTTTGAATGTTCCATGCCTCGATTACTTGCCGAGTCGTCTTATCATGATGCCTTGAAATAATGCTAGTGAGGCTAAACTGAGGCGCGCAGCCGCACTACTGAGAGTGCTGAGAAATGTGCGAAAAACTATCACAACGTAGGTTGGCCGCATGTTCCCTTAATCTCACGTTAACACATCGGCCCGTCTGGCCTACATAAGCAGAGCCGCAAGACAACAGCAGACTGTAAACCACATTCGCGGCACAACTGATAGCCGGATTTTTGTGCTTGACACCACAACCTTCTGCACAACCACATATTTGCTCTGTGATATGGAATACACTTTAGTTGTGAGTCGGCGCTTGTGTTCGTGTAATCTTTCGTCTTTTCGTCTTCCTTGTTGCGCCGTTCTGAAGCCATGCATCTGTACCAACTCGCCCAATTGTCAGTGCTACCTCAGTGCCGCCCACTGTTTCTCAGCTGACGTATGTGATAGCGGATGCCTGCGCGTGCTCCTAAAAGCGCTCATTTGTATATAAAAAAGAATGATGCACCAGTGGACAGCACCGAGAATACACTGCACATGATGTGTGTGCGCACAATAGAGACATTTGGAACAGTAGTATACTAGACAGCTAGGAAGTGCTGGAAGTCATAGTAGCAATACTGTAAAAATAGACAGTTAGTAATAATTTCTGCCCAATGTTTCTAATTAGCTTCTTGTTTAATTGCTATGCTTTTCACTGAAAAATCAATAAATGAGTCCATTTTTTCTGGTGCCATTGATGCATAGTCGTGAAAGACACTGCCTAAACGATGGACGATTGCAGAAGCTTAATTTACATTTTCATTCTTCACTACCTCCTAACTGTCTGCCTCATTCCTAACACAGGTGTCACACAAAACTAATAAGGCGGCAATAGGGGCTAGTTGGTACGTCTTCATGCTTGTGATGCGCAGCAGGTAGACGCAGACCAGAAAAAACGAGAACAACACAGGGTGTTGCGCATCACCCGGTGTTGTTCTCGTTTTTTCTGGTCCGTGTCTACTTGCAGCGCATCATAATCATGAACACAAAACTAGCCTTTTTTGCATACATAGCGCACAGCAATATCAAGGAAATAGCAGTTATTACGCATTCAAATAGTTACCATGCACAAACACTGGTCAATTCCAATGAACTCTGACTATATCTATTGAGTCCACTCAATTATTGTTCTGTTAAAAATAAACATACTTTTAAAACCTCCGTGTCATGTGTCAGGTCTGTTATCTAGAACAAATATCATTTGCTACTTGTCTGTGGTTCATTTCACATACAAAACAAATTGCTTGCACAAATGCAACGGTGCTGTACCCTCTTTTCCGGATGTGTCTGTTTACATATCATCCCATTAATGTATTGGAAAAGTTCATTGAATAAAACTGAAAACTTATTTTTTAAATGCTTTACAAGTTCAACAGCCCGTTTTATAGAACACTGCCCAAAATGTCCTTATTCACATGATTTCATTCTCCTACTCCCATCATCAAATGTTATTTATTTCAGAGTAGCAACCCCGAAACTATTCTCCAGGTGACCACTACACGAAATGTCTCGTTTAACGAAGGCACGAGTCTTTGCACAGTTTCCTATTTTAGAACCTTCACAATGTCCCTCCTACAAGCAAGCGGTACACATAACGTTTTGTTTCAGCACTACTGTAGCTTTCCCTGCCATTGCTTTGCAACAGCCTTCACAATTACAACAATCTATACTCAGTGTGAAAAAGAAGTGCTGCTAAATATGCACTACTATTGGCCCACTTGCCTCCAAGTTACGTGATACTCTGGGCAATGTTTGACACGTAGATTAAAGTACAGTATGTGTACCCCATCACATGCACTATCCAAGAAATTTGAAGCCAGCACATTTGCTCTAAACTGAGTAATTCAGGAAGCAAGAAACAATAACTTGTGCACCTAATTTTGTACTGTATCAACATACCGTACAATATCACTGCTTTTTTAGTATAAGGCTTGCATTTGTCCGCCTGGTAAACTTTGGTGGCGCATAGGCGACTCTTGAGCTTCTTACGACTTGGTGTGGGCAGCTTGGAAACCAATGATCTCTTTTTTGTCCAATTTTTTGAGAAGATAGTGAGTCATGAGAATAAGCAAGAAAGAAATTATGAAAGAAAAATTGGTTCAATGAGTAAAGTGCCCACAACCATGCCTTCTGAGGATTTTGGACCATGAGTTTACTTTCAGTAGTGGCACATCCTCTGCTGACTTGAGGTAGGTTCAGAGATGAAGCATCCAAGCGTGTGCTGATATGAGCAGTTTCTTGGAGGCTTTAGTTGAGTTGGAAGAGGAAATATAATGATTACTATGGTAGAAGCGCGAGTGGATTTGTGATTCATGTCTGAGAATAATGTGTATGACAACACTGCATGAGAAAAATAGTGTGCACATACATTGCTTTGTTTGTGAATTTGTTTTCGTGGTGACCTTCAGTGGACCGTGTCCGACCAAGCCTCAATTAGAGGATACTATGTTAGTTAATTGCCCAACTGTATAAAATACATGCTATGTGCAAATGTAATATGATTGTAAACTTACCAATATATATAAATGGCGTATACATACTATAAGTTCACTTGGCTCTACCATGCATTGGACCAGAGTCCTTCAATGCTTTTCTGGTCACGAAACTCCGCCAGCAGTTTCATACAGGGACAGAGGCGACCGCTACGGTCGCCGCGGTCAACGCGGGGGCATTCGCGCGCGCGCGCTGCGCTCGGCTGAATGATGTGCCGGTTCGATGCAATGGTTTAACCTGCACCAAACCACAATATTTCAACCACCACTCATGCTTCACCTGACATACGATGTGTTAGTCGCATACGCGTGTAAAAAACTAACTTTCGAGTTGTTTTCTGAATATTAAGGCTGCGATGGATACAGTCGTGCCGACGCAGCAATATTAGCTGTATATGTTGTGCCAGCGAGGTTCTTTACCTCGGGCAGTGGAGCACGGGAGCATTTATTCAGGCACGGGATATTTACCGAGACTTGTGACACTGCACAAGCCTTACAAACCCACCAACTCGCAAACTGAAGTCTCGTAGCGGGAGTTCAGCCAGCGCCGATCACGCTATTTACAATCAGACCGTGTACGCCGCCGGAGTTTAACATGGACGCATTACAAAAAAAGAAAAGCTCTACATTCCTGTGTTTACAGTTTATAAAAGCTAACTTCACTCAGCTGCAGCCTACCTCACAGAGCTTCGGCAACACTTGAAATCGGGAGTGACAGGGCTTTCGCAAGGTATAACGTCCCCGTGCCGCGTGAACACCAGCTCATCTCTAGGATCTAACCTAGCCTTAGCACGTTTTGTCCATTTTCTGCGAGTAACATTCACAATTTCGTGTTACGTGGACAGTGCACAAGCGAAATTTTGTTGCACTTTACATTGTGCAACGTCCCAAAGGCACTCGGGTATCTCCAATCTTCGCGCTCGTGGCACTTTCACAAATCACAACGTGTATTACTCTGACTGCTTAGATGGACTACGTGTGCACCGCGTCACGCAACGATTTTCTCAATGAAGACTGTACAGGGGAGACTTGATTAACTGAAACAAAACTGCGTTTCGCTAATCTAAAGAAAATGAGCACATGTGTTCACAAGCATAGCTCTGTCGTGCTTTCGAATTACTCAGAATGTGGAAAACGTAACACGGGGCAAAATACCCAAAAACGTGTCAAGCTGAGGAAACACTAACGCCCTTTGCGTCCATACTTCGCTATAATTGCTTATTTCAGTGCACGTGTTTGAGAACATCCCACTGTCGAGTCACTAATTTACAGCAAACAAAGAAAGAATGCTACGATTGAAAGAGAAAGATAGAAAAACTTTTATTGGAAAAATACTTCAGAAAGCAGAAAGCTACGAGCGGCAGTTTCCTAACGTAGAGAAATTCTCTGCACGGCCAATACAAGAAGGGAGCAAGCTAATGCAAAAAACAAGGAAAGCTCTGAAGTACAATATAAAAACTAAAAAAAAAAATGATCTTAGTTGACATTCAGTCACTAAAAATAGAAAAAAAAAACGCTTTTATTACCAACGGTAAACAAGAAACAACTCAAAACATTTATTAACGTGGAAAGAACCTAAAAAACTATTCTAAAAAGACAGGGCGTGCTAACACGGACAGATGAAAGAAGTCACGAGACCACAAACGCCACCACAAACAGCGTATGTGGTGTCGTGACTTCCTTCTTGTGTCCGTGTTGGCACGTCGTGCCTTTTTAGGATAAACACTTACCAACTAGCTCAGCTCTCTGTTGGTCTAAAAAACAAGCAAGCTGCGAATGAAACAGCGCCGGCCCGCAACTTAGCCTTCTCGCGTTGCAAAGACACATTTTTTCCATTCACTGTGAAGTCGTCCATTCGAATAACGTCGGTGGCGTCAAAATGTTCCTCGCACACTCTAACGTGTTCAGAATCGAAGGTAAATCCGCCAGCGTCCTGTCGTGGTATTGCATGTTTCCATGCATCCCTCTCATCGCCGTCCCTCGGCAAACTAAACAACGACACCTTTCTGCTCGTACCTCTGTAGCCGGAGCGACAGCCCAGTACACAGCAAACAGGTCTTCGGCATGGTCACTCATTGACACCATCCGTGTCCTCGCACTCATTTCCGACACCCGTCAGTCACACAAATCAAGAAACAACGAGGAAAACTGAACGCCGATGCTGCCGGATTTCTCGGGCTCCCAGCCTCCCTACGCAGCGAAGCTCTCCTCAATACCGCCCGCGCGCTCCTAGCGCCGCCGCGCGGCACCGGCGGCGACATAGCAAGCTCTCTCCATAGCGTTACGGAGGAGTTTCGTGACCAGAAAAGCATTGAAGAACTCTGATTGGACTTATGAGCATTTATCCCAGAAGACTCATATGTGCAGAAATAGGTAAAACTTATGCTCTGATCTGTGTTACAAATTTTAACAGTAAAGATATTTTCTGAAAAAGTGAGGACGAAGTAAATAATCTTAGAAAATGTCATTGGAATCCACAAGCGGTGCATCTAATCAGCTGGACGAGTCGTAAAACCTTTTGAAGTGACAAAAACCGTAGCGAATGCAAAAAAAAAAAGAAAGCTATATTCAAATGCAAGGCAGTGCATTTTCACTCACCGCTGTGCACGCCCACATGTTTATTCCGTTTTCGTAGGTAGTCTCCGAGCTCCTTGCTGGCATTGAATTTTCACGCTGGAAGTTGTACAGCCCAACGTTTATAAAGTTGGTGCAGCCGGTGAAGCGCAGCAGCTGACACAATTTACAGGCTTTAGACACGTTCGCTTTGTGGCAGCGGCATGTAGAGTTTGGCGCACAAACTCGCATCGCTATATCAAAACTGATTCAAAACGGAGCTACGTAACGCCGATCAAAGAAAACGACCGCGGTACAGTTTGAATGAAATAAACGGTCGAAGCGCAATCGATACCAATGGGCTGCTGCTTTTCGAGCGTCAGTGTAATCTCAATACTTGTGCTCAAAAAATCAAGCTCTCGTATTAACTCTAGAAGTAACACAAAAACTGGTCCCTACTAGCTTTATGAAAAGTGACACGGTAACTAAGCTTCCAACAATCTTCTGATACATTTTGAAATAAAATTTTCGGTCGCGTTGAGAACCCCTAACATGGCAAATGCGAACTAACTTATCCGACCGCTAAAAGAAGAGTTAGTAGCTCCACTCTGTGCGCATATCGATGGAACTCGCCGCGGTTGATTTTTTCGCCCTCTGCGGCGATCGCTGGAACTTGAGACTTTCCGGGGCCTGGTTATGCTATTTGCACATGGCGAACAAACCTCATTGTGGCGAGATAACACGAGTTGCTAGATGTAAGAGCTTATATATACCTACTCGTTGAGCAAAGAAATCAGAACCCACCTCTGGTCCATTGAGAAAAAGAGAGTTCTAGTATTTGTTTATTGGTATCGCAGGCGTTCGCTGATTCGCCGAGTTTTGTCGTTTTTTGTTCGACTTAGAGTTTCGTAGTGTAACGACGAAGAAATAGTGACTTTTTCTTTCTCCTTTTGCACTACACCGCTCCTCAGGTAGGGAATGGCAGTAGTACAAGCCGCAACTCTCCTTGACGCTGTAGCCGCTCCAACATTAAGGTCGCTTGGTGAGTCGTCGTGTACTTTTGGTGGCGACGAGCTCACTATCTCGCAAGTAGGTCAAATGAGAGGGTAACCGGAATCAGCCAACAATTATTTCTAATAATTTTCTTGAACCACTTCCTCACTTTCACTTGAGCTGCGTCCATTTCAGGAAACAGTGGCATTTTCTTGTTGCTTTTGCTTCGAAGTATCGAGAGTACCGGCTGGCGTGCAGCACGACCCTCTTTTGGCCCTCAAAGAAACCATGCGTTAGCCTTACCTGCTGCGCCGAGAATGACTTAAGTACCTCTTGCTTTATAAATCTCTTCTCCTACGGACTGCATGAGCGGCTCATCGACGAGTTACAACTGGTGCAGATCTACCGGCGAAGCTCGCACGCCATCACGCCACGTTTCCAAAATAGAGACTGTGGAAAGCGGCTGATTCTCCCGTCGTTGTCTGCGGTTGCTAAATAAAGTCGACGAATGAAACACGAAAGGCAGAAGCCGATGAACGTGGCGCTATACGTTGCGCACGAAACAAAAAATGCTGATCGCATAAGGGTGTCTCTCCAGTTCCACCGCAGCTCACTTTAAACCACGGGCTAGAAGCAGAACTCAACACAGTTACAGCACGTCAACTTTGTCCCGGTAACACAACGGAGTGTCAACTGTGGTCGGGACATCGATATAGTGTTCGCTTTACAGCGAACAGATTTTATATGGCGTGCACGTATAGCGCAGAGCCGCCGAGTTGGTACAGTGTTTGGCTGTTGGCCTTAAGGTCGTGGGTTCAATCCCGGCAGCGGCGGTTTCACTCCCGATGGAAGTGAAAATGCTCGAGGTCCGTCTGCCTTCACGTTGAAGAGCCCCAGGTGGTCGCATTTCTGGAACCCTCCATTATGACGTGCCTCATAATCATATCGTGGTTACGGCACGTAAAAGTTCGAGCAATTATAACGCACAGGGGGGGGGGGTGGAAAGAAACGCGAACAGCACGGCGTGCTGTTTTCATTATGCCCTGACCTCGCTGGCAATAAAAAGATGCTAGAATGGTTCCTGATTGTATCGTGCAGGTATATAAAAATGGTGTATATAAAACGATCGCCGTTAGCATGCAAGAGGATGTATGCGTGGTGGCCGTGCGGCAAAACGCATCGCGCCACGGAGCGAGGGGTCGTAGGTTCGAATTCTCACTCGAACCGAAGTTTTATCATTTTTTTCTTTGCATCTACCTCAAATTTTCTGTCACGGAGAAAACAGATTTTTAGCTGCCAACCAACGACGCCGCCACCGAAACCGACACCGGAATATCTGCGAAACGAGCTCTTTACCGCTATCGCGTTAATATGCATCGCTGTCTTTGAAGGCGCCTAGAACGGTAGCTCATTGCTCGGTGCGTCAGTGCAGGACGTACGCAACCGAGTCCGGTGTCACTCTTCATATGTGTCCACAAGGCAAGAAGCTGCGTGAAGCTTGGATTGTGAAAAAGTAAGCAGCGATCAGCTACAACAAGCGCGCACAGCCATCACTTCCACTAGGAAGATTTATTCTTCGGCGTTAGGCAGCGATGTTCATAGAGTAGCTGAAAGCGCTCACTGAGACGCTAGCCCCTGCATGTTCGTAGGCTAATGACTCCTTTCTCCCGCAAGTTGGCCCATATGTGGCCCACCTCCATATCCACCCCCGAAATTAGGTTGATTCACTCCCAAATTCAAGTTGCCTGTGTTTTAAATGCGAATGCATTTCTTAGTCGGGTTATGTGAAGCAACCGGCGTTGTCCGTGCGCCTCTCCGCTCTCTCTCCCTCTCCCATAGCAACAGCTGCGGGCGCGCGCGCTCCTTCTCTCGCCGTTCGCTCTCTCGCTTCTCTTGCCGTCCTCCCTGCGCCACCGCCTCAATGCAGTGCGTTTGAAACGCGTTTGTAGCGTTTGTGCTGCCTTGGCACAGCCTGAAAACAGCGCGTTCTAAACGCGTTTGTGCTGCATTGAAGGCGATGGCAACATCCCTGAGGTGATTACGAACGCACGTAGGAAGCGTTCGTTGAAAGAGGCGCCCAAAAGGAACACACTTGAGCGCATCGATGTCTCCAGCTTTACGCCATTAAAATTACTACGCCCTGTACTCTCGGCGCAAGAAATGCATTCGCATTTCCTCACGATTTCCTTCGGGGAGGTGGGGGCATTTTTTTTTATGGAGGCGTATATAATTCTTGTCACAAAGGTGCCACGCCTTTCACGTTATAGGTAAGATCTTGCCTCCAAAATTGCTGGAGAACTTACCGAAAATGCTAAGCATTAAAACTTTACAATGCGTTCTCTACACCTTGTTTTTACCCCGCTTTGCAGCTTCTTCCTGAAATAGAGCTGCACCAATACATACACAAGAACTACATTAATGCTACATTAACCACAGAATTAGCGCTACATTAAGCTCTGGATTTAGAGTTTTTTTTTTAATTATAGTGTAGTAAGTGTGACCTAAATTAAAGTTAACTAGAGCAGACGAAAAAACCATGGCTTATCCCTCCGTCATAGGAATTTGTATAGCACGAACGTGAAGCGTACCTTCAGGAATGTAGTTGATTGTTTATTTCCCATTGATATACGAGAGCCTGTACAATATCGACTAGTGTTTGGCGGCTATAGCACCGTTTTACGTGGATGACTCCACGTTGATGCCTAGTAGCACATCTCTATCCTGACGACTAACGTCCATTATCATGATTTAGCCCTTGTGGTAGCTGCGTTGTTAACATACACTTGGACACAGCCAGGGGCGTAGCCAGAAATTTTTTTCGGGGGGGGGGGTTCAACCATACTTTATGTATGTTCGTGCGTGCATTTGTATGTGCGCGTGGATATATACGCAAGCAAAACTGAAAAATTTTGGGGGGGGGGGGGTTGAAACCCCCATCCCCCCCCCCCCCCTGGCTACGCCCCTGGACACAGCGTATCGTGAATCCCGCGCAAAGATGACATCAACAAACACATAACAAACACTTGTACTCGATATGAACTCTTTCAAAACGAGTGCGCTCCCCAGTAAGAGGGTATCCTGCGCCTGTGCTCATGCATACGCTACCACACTGCGCTTCATGAACACGGGAGGCAAAGGTTCGTAGCTTGAGTCGTGAACGTGCGAAAATGTTCCGCTTCCCGCTGGCGTGTGTCTCGCTAACACCAAGGAGACATTCGCTCGTGGATATCGTTGCCTTTCTGCGGCGCTTATTGCAGCACTTTTATGAGTCGGTGCTATCGTACTCGCAGTAGTAGGCGGCGGAGAAACACCGTTGGCGCACGTGGAAACTGCACTACTCTGACGAGGAGCCGTCACACAATAACGAGACAAAGACTAGGGCAATTATAGCGTCTCGATGCCAGCGTTCCTACGCTGGCATCGAGACGCCCTAATGCCCTAACTGCGTCGTCAGCGAATCGCTTCCTATCGGTGCTCGTTAGCGTCATGACGCATTACTTCACTTCACCGCTCACAGACGGCGACACCGCCTCGCCATCTAAGAGCACAGTGCGAGAGAGAATGTGTGAGAGACAGAAGGCGTGATTGTTGAGTCTCGTGTAAGTGCGGGGGCAGCGCAATGGGTAGAGTGCCCAGCGCCTGTCGTCGTGGACTGGGAGGTCGTGGGTTTGATTCCCAGGTGATTCGCCTACCTGAAACACTTCTTCCAGTTTTTCTTTGTCATCCGTTAGTGTGCGTTTTAGCAATGTCATATCCGTGACGGAAATACGTCAGGGAAGTCTTTGGGAACCCTGGCATAAAACACTTTCGTGTTAAAAATACCTTTGCTGTTGGTGGCAATCGTCCACCAATTGAGATACAATGGCTTGCGTTCCACTGCCCACATTGCTGGGTGTTTCAGCGCATGTAATTCCTGGGAGCGTTAGCCAGCACCACTCGTAGCCAAGGTGGCGAGTGTGGAACACTTCTTTTGCCAGAGAGCGTCCCGTAGCACGTGATCTTTGCACGAAGTTGCAGCTGACTAATAAACCCGCGCATTCTACCTAAAGACATCAAGTCGACTGGGACGAGGCAGACTTGGTTCCTAAAGGTAGTCAATGATTTGTGTGCCTATAATGCGTTCCGATATAGTTTGCAGATTTTCTCACGTGCTCGTATTGGACCAAGTCCTTATTGATAGTGGGCCATGTTGGTTCTGAACGAGGGTCCACTAAATTTTCGAGT
>NC_051181.1:44347067-44396355 GCF_013339695.2 Rhipicephalus sanguineus | reverse complement strand
CTTTCTTCACATCTTCATATCACAACTTACTACAATACACTTAAAAACAGCACAATTAACGTCCGTATACCTTCCTTGGCTTCATTATCTGGTGGTTTCAGTAACAACGTGTGTCATGTATTCTATGGGAGATCCTATTTTAACAGGAAAGTGTTTTATGCCGGAGTTCACCATGGCTTCACTGACGTATTTCCGTCAGGGATACGACGTTGTAAAAAATAAAGACTAACAGTGGGCAAAGAAAAAAAAACAGAAGAAAAAGTTCCATCACCGGGAATCGAACTTACGACCCCGCGCTCCACAGCGCTCAGCGCGAAACGATTGGGCCACGGACAGCACGTTCTTCGCAGTGCTAACGGCGAGCTATTTATATACACCATTTGCCGGTGGCTGTACACAGAGATCTGTGTTACAGCGTGTTTTCGTTATCACTAGTAAGATGGCGCGAAGGGCTCGAAGAGCCTGAAGAGCGCGCCTAAAAGGTCGTCGCCGTTGCGACGAGCGCCCGCCTCTACAGGGCGTGGTCGCTTGTGCGTGCACTTATCTCGTGATCGTGGTGGTTTGTACGTCTTGCGTTGAGAGCACGAAGGTCACTTAGCTCACTACACCGGCCACTTTTGCGAAAGGAGGGCGGTGCTCATGCAGAAATAAGTTACAAATGTGATAGTTTGCTCTCATCCTGCGTATGTTCGTTCCGTGCGTCCTTTCTTGAGCAGCGAGTTGCAAGTTTCGAGCTGCTTGCCGTTCTTCGCGTTACATTACAATTTGTTGCTGTAGCATTCATTCCTTCGCCCTTGGGGCGAAAGAATGCGCAACAGACGCTCAACTACGTCTGTGAAGACACGTTTCACTTTCGTGTTTTACCGATTCCTATGACAGAAATATCAGCCATGTTTTTTTAGCTAACTCCGCCGATCTACGTCTGTGAAGACACGTTCCACTTTCGTGTTTTACCGATTCCTATGACAGAAGGATCAGCCATGTTTTTTAGCGAACTCCGCCGATCAAGGCAGTCGTAGACATCGGAATTGTTCGAATGTTAACGTGTGTTGGCAGCAATAGATGCCTTGACAGCAAGCTGTTTAGAGCAGTTATCCTACTTCAAAGAGCCAATCGAAAAAAATCTCTGGAGTCCCTTATTTGACGCTAACCCGGCGTCACGGGAATGCTGTTAGGCATCCGTTAAAGTTTATTTTCGGCATTGCTTTCAAGATTTGTTGCTGACATTGCCACTTGCTCCGCACGATACGATAGCACGTTAGACCAAATGTAGCATGTCCTGGAACCCCTTCAGACACACACGGACATGCAAAGAAAAATACATTGTGAAATTCAACGGCCTTACTTGAAGACCTCCTGACGCTCCGTTATCGCCTTGGCTTTCGCAAAGACAAAAGTGAGAATGTGACTCGCGATCCTTGAGCCAAACTTTTCTTTAGTTTTGTTTTTACCTTATGTGTTGACGCCAACCACGTCAGATTTTTCTACCCATGAGCCATAAACAGCTTTCGCAGTAATCCGTCGTCAGTAGCACAGCTATATTATAGCGTAATTGAGTATAGTGCGTAGTGTTCCTCCTTCTTCTTGCCCTACTGCAGCCTACTACGCGGCAACCATTATCGACTTATAGTGTACAAACTTTCAGCATTACCATACTTGAACTGACGCGATACAGTGGCGACAGCAATACTCAGCATTTACGGCTCTGTACCGCGAGCTGAAGGCCAAGTGTAGCCACGTGGCTCGCTATAAGCTCTGTTGGTGGAGCACCACGTTCCGTGCCGAGAGCCAATAAAGAACTAGGAAGCACAAGTGCGACACATGGACAACACTGTAGTTGCATTGGCGCCATAAAAAAAGTGCATTATCTACTCTGTAAATGCTTCTGCAGAATACCGGGTTGCAGGAGAGGTACACGACCGCAACAACGCTGATATAGTGACTGTGACTACGCAGTGAGGATGATGTAGTGATACAGCGAAATAGTGATATGGTATATGCTGAAGCATGGACTAACAAGAGACTATTATACAGGCCTAATACTGCAGGGATATACCGTTCAGGAGGTACTTACAGCGCATACAGTGTAGGAAAACAGGGCAGTACTAGCAAAGAGTGCTTTTTTTTCTTCTTTTAGCTTCTTTTAGCTTCTTTTAAGCACAAGGCTGGCAAACCTTCTTACACGCATCAACCATACACTCACATTTGTCCCAAAGACCGCAGAGGTAATCAACTTCTTGATTCTGCTGCGCAATTGACGGTGCGCTAACACACATGTCAGCCAACTCATTCACCAACTGTGCTTCGACAAATGCAGCTCTCTTGAATTTATTTATTTATTTATTTATTCATTTAATTTTTTATTTCTTTCTATGTTTTATTCTTTTATTTATTTATTTATTTCAAAAAGCCTCAAGCGCAAATGTACTTTAGGTGAGAGTAGGCTACGAGGGGAAGGCGATGCAAGAACTGTTAGGGCAGAGCGCAACAAGAAATATCGACAAAAGGAAAGCCGCCTGATATAAACAAAATGTCCCGCTATATGGCACAGCTAGTTACCGTGAAGCAGAACAAGTGAAGGTTCGGTAATTTTAGCATGGCGTTAGCGTGATAGCGGGGGTTGAGAGAATAGCGTTACCGTGCCCCAAAATTTCGTTGCTGATAGCGCATTTTAGTATAGCGGGATAGCGTTTACGTGCCCAAGCTGCGACTACGGCGCCACCTATCGGGAGGATGATCGCGTTAAAAAAAAGTGAAAAAAAAAAGAAACGGGAAATGCTCGGCTGTAACTACGCGTTCAGCGGTATTAAAAACCTTTTTTAGTAATAATAAAAGTACAGAAACTTGAACCGCGCACCAAAAGCGAAAATTTATATGTTGCAGATTTGTTTGCACCCACCTTCTTGTTAGGCCTAGGAACGTTGGAAGTGCGAAACGATCTAAAAAATTCTGCTAAGTTATTCTCAATACTCGGTAGTCGATATTGACGTGAACAGCGCGTGTAATGCACAAGGACAAAGAAACGACGAGGTCTAGCGCTGACTTCCAACTGAAATTTATTAACACAAACATAGAAAAACGAGAACAAGTAGGCACACGTGATCACCGCTCATTTGAATTGCGCATGACGGCAGGCATGGAGAGGGAACCAAGAACCAAAAAGAATTAATAAGCAAAAACCACACAACCGCAAAAAGACGTCAGGAGAAGCAACCGGAGTATGTCTAGGTTATCTGGCCGGATGAACTTAGGTAATCTATTTCTTTTTCAGTGAGGGCGATTGAAGGTTTGCTGATACAATTGCCTTTAGCGATGGCTGCAGCTTCAATGATTATGCGCGTGCTATCCTGACGACGCCTAGCTAAAATCTGTGTGTGATCAAATGCTGGAGCGCACCCGCATTGTGAACAGTGCATTGCAAGGAAACCTTCTGTCCCTCTGCGAAGCCTTTTGGTTATGCTCCTGCAAACGTACATTAAGGCACCTGCCCGTCTGGCCGATATAAGTCTGTCCGCATGAGAGTGGAATGCTATAAACAACGCTACTAGAGCAGTCAACGAATTTATTCTTGGGGTTAATTTTGCATGCGCTTTGATCCCGTTTTAGAGGGTTGGTCCTGACACTCAACTCGGACAGCTTGTGCGGTGCCGAAAATACGACTGAGATGCCCGCCTTTTCACCTATCTTTTTTAGCTTGTGAGAAATGGCATGCTTATACGGGATAACCGCCACCTTATTTCTCGCTGGTGCCTGAAGTTCAGGAGACCTACTCGACGGCTTGAACCTTTCCCGCAGCTTATCAGCAACAGAGACGAGAAGGTGACGGGGATAGCCGGCTGCCTTCAATCTACCTATCTGCGAGAAGAAGCTTTCGTGAATGGAGTGATGGCAGGACTTAACAAGGGCGTTGTGCAAGCATGCTTGGATGATTCCCCTCTTAACAAGTTTACTGTGTGCCGAAGTGTACGGCAGGAGAGGTTTTTTGGCGCGGGGCTCGTACTTCCAGCACACATGCCAGTTAAAAAAGGACAGTTTTAAGTCAAGATATTTGAGCACTCCCTCATCAGCGAGCTCATGTGTGATGACAAGCGGGTCGAGGCAATCCTCAAAAATTGACAAAGTTCCGCGACACAAGGACCCAAAAGTGGCATCGTTACACTCAAACAAGACGAGATAGTCGTCCACGAACCGGAAGCATTTTGCCACATTGGTTCCTTCCAATCTCGCTTCAAGCTTCCTATCAACATGGGCTAGAAACAAGTCACTTAGTATGGGAGCGATGCACGTCTGTACCAGAGTCTGTACCAGAGTCTGTCGTCTGTACCACGCACGTCTGTACCACGTCTGTACCATGCACGTCTGTACCAGAGTCTGTCGAACAAAGTCTGGTACAGACTTTGTTCGACAGACTATCGCTCTCGGACCCAAGTTCGCCTTCGAAAGGCAGAACTCTCCGGCGGAACTTCTTTCAATGGTGCATGACGTGTATAAGCGGGCTCCGGATGGTGAAAATGAACGCTGTGTGTCAGAAGGCGTTGATGTGCTTCGTCGGTATTCCCGGCGTGACGCAAGCGTCCCTGTAAGCAAAGTTGTGTCTTACCTCACCAGAAACAACCTTTGCCTTTGCCCTCAGACAAAGAAGGTGGGTTTCTTGTTGCTCGCAACGCATCGTTCATTTGCAAAGCTGAAGCTGCCATAGACGCCGTGCTCAATGCTGAGTCAGAGAAAAGGCTGAAACACGCCAAGAAAACAGCTATTTCTCTGTTAACCAAGCTTAATCTGGATGCGCTAGCCCAGTCCGTAAAAAAGCATGAAAGCTTGGCCCTACGCACGTTCTTCCCTGCAAAAACTCATAAGAGTGGCACGCCTTTTCGAGTGATTATTTCAGAAAAGGGGACGTGGCAAAAGTCTATCGCATGTTGGTTACAACATCACCTAAAAATGTTACAGATTGATGATCCTTTCATAGTTACTAATTCTTCTGATGTCATCGAGTACCTCAACGAGCATAACACTGTATCGTACAAGGGTATGTCCATCGACGTCAAGGACCTTTATTATTCTATCCCCCATCGCGCTCTAATGAGTGTCATTGAACAAGCAATCCTTGATTTCGGCGCCGTTGCTTTCCAAAACGAGTGCGGTGTTACAATAGCAGGCTTTCTTGATATACTCAAAGTGTACCTCACCTCTACCTTCGCTCAATGGAATGGGCGTGTTTACTTGCAGAAAAGTGGTGTATGTATCGGTTCGTGCATCGCTCCCATACTAAGTGACTTGTTTCTAGCCCATGTTGATAGGAAGCGTGAAGCGAGATTGGAAGGAACCAATGTGGCAAAATGCTTCCGGTTCGTGGACGACTATCTCGTCTTGTTTGAGTGTAACGATGCCACTTTTGGGTCCTTGTGTCGCGGAACTTTGTCAATTTTTGAGGATTGCCTCGACCCGCTTGTCATCACACATGAGCTCGCTGATGAGGGAGTGCTCAAATATCTTGACTTAAAACTGTCCTTTTTTAACTGGCATGTGTGCTGGAAGTACGAGCCCCGCGCCAAAAAACCTCTCCTGCCGTACACTTCGGCACACAGTAAACTTGTTAAGAGGGGAATCATCCAAGCATGCTTGCACAACGCCCTTGTTAAGTCCTGCCATCACTCCATTCACGAAAGCTTCTTCTCGCAGATAGGTAGATTGAAGGCAGCCGGCTATCCCCCGTCACCTTCTCGTCTCTGTTGCTGATAAGCTGCGGGAAAGGTTCAAGCCGTCGAGTAGGTCTCCTGAACTTCAGGCACCAGCGAGAAATAAGGTGGCGGTTATCCCGTATAAGCATGCCATTTCTCACAAGCTAAAAAAGATAGGTGAAAAGGCGGGCATCTCAGTCGTATTTTCGGCACCGCACAAGCTGTCCGAGTTGAGTGTCAGGACCAACCCTCTAAAACGGGATCAAAGCGCATGCAAAATTAACCCCAAGAATAAATTCGTTGACTGCTCTAGTAGCGTTGTTTATAGCATTCCACTCTCATGCGGACAGACTTATATCGGCCAGACGGGCAGGTGCCTTAATGTACGTTTGCAGGAGCATAACCAAAGGTTTCGCAGAGGGACAGAAGGTTTCCTTGCAATGCACTGTTCACAATGCGGGTGCGCTCCAGCATTTGATCACACACAGATTTTAGCTAGGCGTCGTCAGGATAGCACGCGCATAATCATTGAAGCTGCAGCCATCGCTAAAGGCAATTGTATCAGCAAACCTTCAATCGCCCTCACTGAAAAAGAAATAGATTACCTAAGTTCATCCGGCCAGATAACCTAGACATACTCCGGTTGCTTCTCCTGACGTCTTTTTGCGGTTGTGTGGTTTTTGCTTATTAATTCTTTTTGGTTCTTGGTTCCCTCTCCATGCCTGCCGTCATGCGCAATTCAAATGAGCGGTGATCACGTGTGCCTACTTGTTCTCGTTTTTCTATGTTTGTGTTAATAAATTTCAGTTGGAAGTCAGCGCTAGTCCTCGTCGTTTCTTTTTCCTTGTGCATTACACGCGCTGTTCACGTCAATATGGAATACCAACTAGCCCGGTCCCACACCTTGCTTCGGTAGTCGAAGCTACCTGAAGACAAGCGAAGCCATTTTACACTGTCGTTTGCTGCGAACCAAGTAAATACTTCAACAGCGACGTCAACTTCAGTTCGAAGCGGGCGTCCGAAGCCGCCGTCTTTTGCGTGCACTACGTAAACCACGCAAACACGGTAACGCTAAATCGGAAAAATAGCGTGCGTACGGCAAACGCTACGGGTCGTTCCGCGTACTGTGCATGCGCATTTCGACCCCGCTATTCCTCTAAGCCCGTTCAACTGTAACTCCCTGTTTGAACAAAGCATGATCCGTGATGGAAACGAGATTGGTTGGAACCTGGTTCCAGCCACGTGAAGTATTTAGTGCTCACGCGCGCACACACACACACACACACAAACACACATATACACACGCAACATTATAAACATGGTCAAACTACGATAAAATGTAGGTAGGTGCGGTAAATAGTTGGGCATGAAGATCATGACGACGATGGTGACCTTAGTGAGATGAGCATACGCGAATAACTTCTCTGCGTAGCGGTAAATTAGGCAGTGGCAAAGAGGCTTTATTTTGCTGTTACACTCAATGTATACAAATAGTTGGCTATAGTGTAAAATTATCGGAATATTCGTGAATCATCTCAAGTGCACCAATCATATCTTTACTGCCAGTACCCCAAGAATCAGCGGCATATTCTAATTTGCGAAGCTGTGTCACCGCTGTGTAAAGTATGTAACACGTTAAGCTGCAGCTAGAGAAAGTCAGTCGCGCCATAAATGACGCAAATCAACTTGTATCTAGGGAGCCAGGAGCGTATAAAGGTTATTCTCCTCGCAAGCCGTGCTGTGCCTCCCCGAATTATTTGTGGAGGGCTCGTGGTTAAGCTCCGTCTTCCATCATCGTCCGCCGGCACGCAGAAGATTACGGAAGCTGCGCTCGTGTTTGTACGGTTCATCTCTGGCACCACGTATTGCCGAAAAACCAGGACACGACATTTTTTCTCCGCTGAGAATATTAAAAAGCCAACCGCATCGATCATGCAAGTGACGCTAGCTGACAATTTAATGCCGACTGAAGAGGCGGCTTAGAAGTACGCGGCACCACTGCGAATTCTGTAGCAATTCGCGCACATCAAGCCATACAATGAATTACATGCTTTACGCAGAATGTTCAACTAGGCCAGCCCACAATTTAAAGGACTTACGCTAACGGCTCAATGCGTTCCTGCAGGGTCGTCGAAGCCTTTTCAGGGCCTCTTTAATTATTTTTCTTTTATTTCTCTTCGACGGGAACAGCCTCATTGCAAGGGAACCATGTGTCACGAGATGTTCCCATCGCATTCATTATCGCCGCTCTGGACTCGGGTAAACATCGGATGATCCGTGTACGGTAGGGTATATTTAGACAGGCTGAAACACTCTAATATCTGGTCACGTGTCTTTTAACGATCCATTTCAGTTTTCCTTGTTGAGGACTTTCGTTTAATTCGCTCGTACACGGCTGGGTAGGAAACACGGACCGACATATAAAAGAAACGATGAAATATTGACATTTTTTGCAGGGTACCACTACTGCACCGCCTCACTCAATAAGGCTGCGCGGCGCATTTTAATGTCAGTGTTGAGTGCTTCAGTGTACTCTCGCTAATGCGTGTACCGAAAGATCGTTTTCTTTGCCTTTATTCATGCCATCTAATGGTCTGCCTTCGTGCGACTTGCTTACTTACGAGCAACTCGGGCATATTGAAAATCGGAAGTAATTTTAGCGTACACTTGGAGGCTTTCCTGCAACGCTCCTGCTTGTTACACTTCGCGGCCATCAATACACGAGCAGCGAGCGCGGCAGTCACATTTTACCACCCGCCAGGCGGGTACTATTCGACCTGACCTTCGCGTACGGTTCGCTGCACAAGCTCAACTTTTTTGCCGCTCGCTCAGCGAGCGAGCTTCGATTGGCAGCCAGCCAATCAATGCGTGAGACTGCTTCAAAACGTCGCCCTGGAGAAATTAAAAATAAAGTGAAAAGAACGAGCTCGTTGAAAACGAATCGTGGCAATTTTCCTACTCTTAGTAAGCACGTCAGTTATGTATTTTTCTTTCTTGCGAGGTTTCTTCGCAATAACGCTGAGCACACGTCGTCACTGTGCGTTTGACAGTGTTTCCGCGCGTTAGTGGGGCATTCACGTTTTGGTAAGGACTACGGCGTCTTCTAAGACACTTCTGTTTCAGTCTTTAATACTCCCTTTCGATGGAGGCGAAAATGCTCGAGGTCCGTGTACTTAGATTTAGGTGCACGTTAAAGAATCCCAGGTGGTCGAAATATCCGGAGCCTTCCACTACGGCGTCCCCCATAATCGTATCGTGGTTTTGGGACGTCAAATCCCAGTAAGTATAATGATTTATTACTCCCGTTTTCCTTTCCCACTATCTATCTATCTATCTATCTATCTATCTATCTATCTATCTATCTATCTATCTATCTATCTATCTATCTATCTATCTATCTATCTATCTATCTATCTATCTATCTATCTATCTATCTATATCTATCTATCTATCTATCTATCTATCTATCTATCTATCTATCTATCTATCTATCTATCTATCTATCTATCTAATCCCTAAGAAGTTTCTCGCGCCCATATTGCACGAGAAATCCAATATGCGCAACCTACCAGAGCGCTAATCAATCGTTGTGTTTCCTAGTTTAACGCAAAATGAACAAAAAATGCATCGAGTTATCCTCGTGGTACTATCGGGAAGGGTGACTTGCGCAAGCCTAGGATATATCTGTTACACTCCCATCATGCTCTGCTCGTGAGAAGTCACCGAGTACTTTCGCGTGGGCGTGATCGTGGCCCAAGAGAAAGGAGATATTGAACGCCCCGATATTGCACGTATACACTTCGCGTACGAGTCCTTCCTGTCTTCTCGATTGATCTTGTCGGAGGACACTTTCGCGTGACGTGCCATCCTATACGCTGCAGCCCGCATACTTAAAAAAGCCCTTCGCGCCGGCTGTAGATTATACAGTCGCCCAGGTCTCGCGAGTGAGTCGATCGCAGAAGGTCTCGTCGGTCCGCGTGCGAGTGTTTTTGGGCAACCCTTTCCTCGCTCCGTTTTCTTGCTCGAGCTTTCAAAACTGAAAGAACGAGAGCTGCCGACCGAACCAATCAGCGACGGGAAATAAAAAGAAACGGGCGTCGGAAACTTTCTGTGTCGAAAGTTGTTATATTTCGCAATCATATGCGCATATCTTCTCACTTTTTCTTGGATCACCTTAGCGTATTACGGACGTCTCATCATAGGCCAAAGGAAGGCTGTTGCCAATTTCGGGATTTTATTTTAGAGCCTATTTGCCCCACATTGGCGAAACTAAAATTTGAGAGATAGTATTTTACAAGAACACTTGATCTAAAGTAATGTAAGTTTAAGCTTTTGTTCTGTAGCCGTTTCTATCTTTAAAAAATATCCGGAAGACACTCTAAATTGCTCCAATATGGTTCTGTGCCAAGTAGTTAGAAGCATTAAGCTATATATATTGTGAAACTATCCTATAATAAAAGCACAATGCTCAGACAACGCAAACACGCAATTTTTCAAAGAATTCGCGTCACGGTATATTTTTAGCGAGTTTTGGGGGGCTCCTGTCTTTCCACCATTTCGTAAAATTGAAATGGTGCTCACGTGCCTGAACAATTCTTACTGCGCGAGATATCTAGGGAACATAGTGTGAAACTAATGCCGATATGCGTGCAAATGTTTGAAATTTTTTAGAGAAATTGGTTTTAGTCGAGGGCCACGATTAGGACAGTTGGCGTGAAATGACCCTACTTACACTGCTACTCTCCTTCGAGAGCATTACCATGATTCTTCATACTAACAATAAAAATTAAAAGAATTATTTCGTTATCAACAATAATGTAACGCGTAACGCGTTGCTCCGGACAGAATCCGTTATATTGTTTTACTTCTCCCATTGCATGCTATGCAGGCTTTCGCTTCCGGAATTTTTTGTGGCACGAGCATCGAATGACACACTCTTGTTTCGCCTCCAAGCAGTTCTGGTCGAGCACTTCCTATTGGTTTTGTGAATATTAAAAAAGCTTCTAAATGTACAATTGGCAATATTCAATGGTTGTGTTTCAAGTTAAGAGCTATATTGGATACGTATGATGTCGGAGCATAAGTGTACTTAAGATAAGGGCCAATTAACAGCCAGGATACTTCACGGCAATTACTTGAATGGGCTCATCGACAGAGCAGACGGTTTTCTTGTTAGCAGCTGCGAGCGGCACCTGGAGGAGCGGATCTCAACCACGCATTTCTTCCTACGTGGCCTCTGTGATCCCCTTCGGCAGAGCGATGAAACGCAAAGATGTTATCCCAAACAACACACCGGGACACACGGACGCTGAGGTGCTAGGTCCACTACTAGACATCTAATTGTTAAGGGCGAGGGTCACCTCTTATCTTTTTAGATGCCGAGCACCTCAGGGTCTCCGCTTGTCCGCGGTGCATCGTCGTCTGCTGTTGCCGCGTGCATCGTCGTGACCATTTGCTTGCCTGCATCGTCCTGTTTTGTCCATTTGCTTTAGCGCAAGAGAGGGCGCCACCGCCTCAGCGCTCGCCGTGTAGCGAGAGAGAGCGAACGGCGCGCGTTGACTATGGAAATGCTCTTTCTGCGATGAACGCTGAACTACCAGCTCGCGAGTAACGTGAACGCGCCCTCGCCCGCGAGAGACAACGCCGACGCAGGCAGCGTCTGCTAGCGAGTTTCTTTTTTGAAAAAAAGAAACCGACTGCTCGCGCTGCACGACCATTCACCGGCCACCCCGTCTTGACCTGCAATGTAGCGCCGCTGAGAGATTTCTCTTGTGCGTAGTTGAGCAATGAGGATTGGCAGCGTGCACGTTAACTAAAAGCGAACTGTGGGTATCTGTGTCTAGCCTTTCTTCTGTCTCGTTGCCCATTAGCAGTGATTTTGCTGCGGGAAACACCGGCGCACACTGCATGCTTCGCCCCTCAACAGGTTTCACGTTAGTGGAGCTGAAACACCCTTCCCTACATGCTTCGGTATGGGCTAACCCCGCATTTCGTTATGACGTGTCATAACTTATTTGCTGTACCGAGACTCAGCTATAAACACCTCGATCGGCTACTCCATTTATCTATGCTCTGTAGCACAGAAAAGAAGAAAGAAGAATGGTTAACCGAAAATAAATGTACACGCAAAGAAATCAAATTGCAAACTGTAATAAATGGAGAACATTCATGTTTACTTGTGTTTATAAATTGAGGGAACAAATAAGCAATGGATGGGCGGTCGGACAGACGCACCAGTGCTATGTTAAGAATGCTCACGCAATAAAACAAATACCATCGTTTGTTGGATATACTCCTCCTATGAGCTATGTAAACAGTAAGACGAGTCCACTCTTAAAGGGAACACTTGCGTGCAGGGCATGTTCGGATTTCTCTCTCTTGCAAAAGCATAGTGCCTTAGATTTGCATAAGACGACTGGTGGTTGACACTTGAGACTCCTTTTGACAGAACAGTCCCACACACAAATGAAGATTCCCCATCCACTTGCGTTAGGGGGCAGTAACATGAAGGGTGCTCATTCGAGTGTTCCCGTTAACAGTGGACCGTACTGTGCCTGTGGAATAACTCCAAGCAACCTTTTTCTTTTCCGTTCAAAACATGCAGTGAGCACTGTTCAACGTGAACCATCAGAACTTATGAAACATGCAAATACGACCAACCTCTTAAAACGCGAGTATAAAATCCACCCCGCGCGCTCCCGCCGCCGCGTAGCGCTGTCACGTGATCCAATTTTTTACGCTGGGATGGCTGCAGAGCCAGCGTTTCCCGACTTCGCGCCTAACACAGCAGCGGTGACGCGCGGTATTACTTCCATAACAGGACGGCGTGCGAGCGCGGAGTGTCAAATATGCGCGGTAATTACCAAAAACACGTCACGCATATGCCGAGAATGTTCTCACCATTTTTTACAGCGAAAGCTGTTATGAGATCATTTCACCGGCTGTTTTTGGCGCCGTAGTTGTCCGCCGCCGCCGCCGCCGGTGTCCGTAACCAGTATCGCTCGAAATAAGAAAAAAAAACTAAATAAGAAAAAAATTCCAGGATGGAACGAGGTTCGAACCTGGGCCCTCTGCGTGGGAGCCCAGTATTCAACCTCTGAGCCATGCCGGTGCTTGAAACTGCTTCGCAAAAAAAGTCCTATACAGGCTTAGTCCTATACAGGCTTCATGTCTGGAAGGAACCACATTAGCATATGCAATATAGCGTGGTATAAGAGTAAAATAAGCAGCAAGCGTCGCACAACGCGAATTATGTAACCAGGCGTCACACAATGCGAATTGCGCAACGAGTAGGTTGTTGAATGCTTCCAACCCATTACAAAGGGCTCTGCCATAATTCTTCGTCGTCATCAGGCACAGCATCAACAAAGTGCGCATAATGCCTTACATGTGTTTAGCAGGTAACCACGGCTCTCCGTAGAATGATGAAAAATTGCACAGTGCCTGCTGCCCTACTTCTCAAAACCTACAATGATTTATAGCGTAGTGGGTTCCTCGCAAGTGCATTTGTATTGGTTGCCAAGGAAGCCCATAAGCGCATGATCTATTTCCTCGGGGTCTCAGTAGTTCTTCGCCCCCCCCCCCCCCGTCTCTCTCCCACGTCAACGTATGTTATGCAGCATGACGGGAGAGGGAAATAGCGACCGGGCGTCACCCAATGCACATTGCATAACTGGTGGGCCGTTTAAAGCTTCCAACCCATTATAAAGGGCTGAGCCATAATTCTTCATAGTCATCAGTCATCGCGTCAACAAAGTGCACATAATGCCTTACAGACGTGTAGCTGGTGCCTCGCTTCTCCGCACAATGACGAATAATGGCTTAGTAGGTGCTTCCCAACTTCACAAAAATTGTGATTTATGGCGTAGTGGGTACCATTCTAGTGCACTTCTCTTGTAGCCCCAAGAGAGCTTACAACGGGCTCTAGAAACGCCGCTCTTCCAGCTTTCGCTGTGACTGTGCTGCGATTTCAGAGCAGGCCTGGCGTTTTTTCCCTTCCTGTTCATCGTGTCATCTTTCCTCTGCAACTTCTAGCAGAGTCGGCGCACCAAACTCCTCACTACTCTGTGCGGCACGCAGCAGTGGACCCGAGTAGATGTGCGACAGAATTTGGAAGTGCGCCCTTCCGTGTACTCTAAATATAAGGCGAGTGATGTACTTCATGTTAAATATTCGCGCCTTTAGCTCTACGTCATTGTGTGAATGCAATCTGACTGCATGAGCGACGAACTTAATATGCAAATTTTTCAACCAAGTGCTTTGTTTTATTTGTCTGTTGTTTTATTTGTCTGTTGCATCATCATCTCTGCCTTTCCGCATTACATTCCTGTCTCTCTGTTGCATCACACATTCCCGAACATCTCCCCCCCACCCCGTTTTGTGTTCTCTATCGAGGCAAAGTGGACGGGATTTTTTGCGGTTGTCGTTTCGTCCCATTCACTTTCTTCCCATATATATCGTAAGTACTACAATACAGAGAAAACAATACAATCGTTCCTATACCTGCTTTGGCGTCATTATCTGTTAGTTTTCATTAAGGTTGTATCAACAAATAAGTGAGCCCACACACATACAAAAAACAAAAAAAAATTCCGTCTTTCGTTCAGCTCTTCTGTATGGTATCACACATCGCAAGACTTGATGCTATCGAGAACTTGCCTTACGACAAAGGCTTTTCATCCGAGTTTTGCTACCTGTTTATATTTTATTTTATTTATTTATTTACAACATACTGCAGGCCCACATGGGCCCAGGTAGGAGGGGTAGTTTGCGATACAAAACACAGAATTCAAAAAGGCGAAAAATATACAAGTAAATGCTTACATTTCAATTCCAGTGTTAAAATATCAGTAATCAATCAGGTCAATCGACTCAACTGGCGAAAAAACGTAAAATACTCCGGCTTAAATTTCTTTTTCTACTGAAAAATAACAAGCTCTCTTTTCACCCTGGTCCATATCTACGCCCGTTATCAACAATACCAACCAGACATCATCATCCTGAATCTTTAACTCCATATCACACAAGAACTAACACCTTCAAGTTTTCTTTTTTTCCTCGCACTATTAACGAATGGAACACACTGCCATTATCATTGATTGATTCAGTTGAGTCGACTGACCTGATTGATTACTGATATTTTAACACTGGAATTGAAATGTAAGCATTTACTTGTATATTTTTCGCCTTTTTGAATTCTGTGTTTTGTATCGCAAACTACCCCTCCTACCTGGGCCCATGTGGGCCTGCAGTATGTTGTAAATAAATAAATAAAATAAAATATAAACAGGTAGCAAAACTCGGATGAAAAGCCTTTGTCGTAAGGCAAGTTCTCGATAGCATCAAGTTTTGCGATGTGTGAGGCCATACGGAAGAGCTGAACGAAATACGGAATTTTTTTTGTTTTTTGTATGTGTGTGGGCTCACTTATTTGTTGATACAACCTTAATGAAAACTAACCGATAATGACGCCAAAGCAGGTATAGGAACGATTGTATTATTTTCTCTGTATTGTAGTACTTACGATATATATGGGAAGAAAGTGAATGGGACGAAACGACAACTGAAAAAATCCCGTCCACTTTACTTTTTCCACACCTATATCCCAATTAGTACACTTAAAACAGTACAAATACGTCCCCTATACCTTCCTTGGCGCAATTATCTGTTGGTTTTCATTAAGGTTATACGAAGGCATTGCATGTCAAGTTTTTTGCACAAAGTACAATGTCGAAGCTAAAAATCAAGTAACAGCCTGCATGAGCGCATATGACGCTCTGTAAAAGTGAATACTCATAGGCGTGCGCAGGGTTCCTCTTCAGGGGGGGGGGGTTGAAGGTTCGTCGCAGCCCCCCCCCCTATGAAGTCAAAGTATGGGGCAGACCTTGCCCCCCCCCCCCCACTCTTGGTTGACCGGGGGGGGGGGGGGGCGGTCACAACCAGTACAACCAGTAAGAGGGTGATTCCACGTAAGATCGAACAAACGATGGCTGGTCGACCTCTCAAATTTATTTCAAAATTTTATATATTATTGCCTGATGAGTGGAAAGAAGAGATCCGCAATTTGTTTTGCCGCCAAAAATTTTTTCGAACCACAGGAAATCAATAATGACGCAGAGGTGGAGTGGAGCGCTCATCCGCTCTGCTGTTTTGGCCAACTTTCGTTATGAATTGCACAAAATATATTAAAGTTAGGTAGCTGAAATTTATTTACCTAAATATATGCATGTTTTTGCTTCTGCTCAGGTATTTTTAGTTTTTATGTGTAGTGTAGATGTTTATATAAAAAACCTCAAAAAATGGCCCAATCGGCAAAATTTTCTTTACTTTGAAGGTCTTTATCTCAAGAAATCCTTGTGGCAGAGCGACAAAAATTCTGCATTACGTTCTTCGCATGCTTATCTACCAAACTGCCAAATCTTGTATTTATATAACGTTTCAGTAAAGAGATATGATCGGGCTAAGTTCAAGAAAACACCGAATAATGGAAAATTCTGACGACAATTAAAAAAAAACCCATTTTTTTAATTTCTTAAACTTTGTCCACTTATTCTCCTCCACATCAGCTTTCACAATCATTAAAAACATGTTGCATAATGTCGTTGCACTAATAGTTACGGCCCCTCCAATGAGACCCTTAGGCAAGGATGGGCAATTCCAGCTTCTTGCCCTAGCAAGTGTATAAAATGCAGCAAGGATTGAATTTCTTTTTATTAAAAGGCCAGCAGGTACCTAAAAAGGTGTCGCCGGCACTGAAGACGTTAATTTTGAAATACTTTGGTCACTGCAGCGGCCACGAGCGCGGAGCTACCGAGTAGGCGCGCGCGCACTCGAGATGCTCGTTGTAAGAGACGGCGCAGTGAGAGCTCGTTCTCGCGTCCTCAGACCGATTGAGTTCGAAACAGCAAGACCTCTCGGGTGACTTGAACGCACGTGCACCGGTAGTCGCAGTGATGTGGTTGATTGCGTCGATTTCTTTTTCAGGGGGCATAAGAATGTCATCGTTAAACTGTGC
This sequence comes from Rhipicephalus sanguineus, assembly GCF_013339695.2. Lineage (NCBI taxonomy): Eukaryota > Metazoa > Arthropoda > Arachnida > Ixodida > Ixodidae > Rhipicephalus > Rhipicephalus sanguineus. The sequence continues at coordinate 44,379,660 of NC_051181.1, read as the reverse complement.
GTTCCGTGAAGACCTTTCATTGCAGTGGTAGCAAAAGCACGCGTAGCACAAGTAGTCCGTCTCACTGACAGTCACTGATCTTTCAGGCGTTAAACGTTCCTTCAAAGCATTTATGTCTAGGTCGGTAACTCTGCGAAATTTTGGTTTCTTTGCAATAATTAAAGGAGTACTGACACGATTTTGAGACATCGCAAAATGGACATTTTTTGCTTCGCTGGTATGCATGTGTCCACGCTGTCCACACACTGGAGTCGGAGAACACGTATAAAATATTTTATTTGACTTTGAAGTTTTCGTCGCTGAGCATTTGCAAGCCAGCCACACTGCAAGGACATTATCCCGACAAGTCAAGACAGTTCCTCCGAGTTCGCGAGTTCGGCGTCCTGTATGCAGCCTAAATCGTAGAAATCACTGTCAGGGTCACTGGAAGACAATTCCCTCATCGTTGTCTATTGCACCACGAGCAGATGACGGATTTCCCGCTAGTACGTCGCGAATTTCTGTATCTCCGTGACGACACACTGCTATGAAACGACACTGAGAAGCCACCCCCTCGATATCGAAACCGAAAGTGTCTTTTTAAGGTGGCGCTAATTAAAATATATAGGATGCATTCCCAGGCACCACAATAGTCGTTTTAGGTTTCTCGACACCAGTATTTTTTATTTAGACCAACAATCCGAATTTTTTTAAAATTCGTGTCAGTATTCCTTTAAGCTTCTTGTGCTTCGAAAGGTAGTCTCCACAATAGACGCATTCAGGGCTATACTTTCTCGTCATGAGACGCACAGGAGTAGTGTAAGAGAAAAGCACAAGAACTATCCGCGCCGAATGAAGTGTGAACAGCGCACCGAACGCGAGGCCAGTTCACGCCGTCTGCTGCCGACATCTAATATAGACAAGCGCATCCGGTTACCGATAGTTTTGCTTTTCTTTCCTTTGACAATCCATATTTTGCTTTGCCACTGGAGCACCACGTTCATGCTTTTCACTGATCGCAACTGTCGCAGCGCAGTTTCTCAGGAAGCAGCGTGCGTGAAGCGAGCGCTCATAGCTCCCTTAAGGCCGAACCATATAGAGCGTTTTTGCCGGCGTTTTCCCGGCGTTTCGTACGCCGGCGTCCCTCGACGTCGACGCTACCGGTGACGGTGGCCGAAACGTCCACCTCTGGACGGTCCAGACATCACGGGCGGCAGCGTCGACGCCGGAAGCAGCTCGATGGACGCAGAACCAATCATCGTGCGGCTGGCAGCGACTTCCGCTACGTAACGGCGTCGTTGCTGCTGCCAAAATGGCTGCCGCCCGCCTCGAATCTAATAAGTCGTCGCCGTGCGCTGTGTGGCCCTTAAGTTCTCAAAAGATGCTTGTATTTGACTTAGCTTCTTCCCTAGAAGCTTCGACAGCAAAGCGCTCGTGATATCTTTGAACTCTTTCCGAGAGCCGTACTCAAGTTCATCGGTAGGCTTAGCAGGAATGAGCGTATTGGCCGAATACGTGGCCTCAAAGCTTCAAGCTCAGCTTCAAGCTCAGAGGCCATATATTATGAGTTTGTGGTTCTTCTCAATGCCAATAGCTGGCGCTACTAGTCAAATAAAAAAAAGACTTTTCGGCGGCACTGTGACTCGTTTTTTGCACCACAGAACTGCAAATGAGACATAAAAGCTATAATCAGGAATAGATCTTGTTGGTCCATTGATGGAAACTGTACACTGCTTTACGAGGTGTCAGGTTCATTCCCTCTGGTCACACTCTGTGACGCTGAGCTAACGCTCTTCATATGGTTTGCCGCCCTCTCTGACGGCGTTGATGCGACGACGCCGAGGGACGCAACGCCAGGAAACGCTGGCAAAAACGCTGTATATGGTTCGGCCTTTATAGAGTTTTCATCTTGCTTCCATCTCCGCCGTGTTATCAGCGCCTAGCTGAGATGCGAACAGAGGGCGGATAGAATAGCGAAGCTCCAGTGCACGTGCGTTCAAGTTACCCGAGAGGTGTTGCTGTTTCGAACTCAATCGGTCTGAGGACGCGAGAACGAGCTCTCACTGCGCCGTCTCTTACAACGAGCATCTCGAGTGCGCGCGCGCCTACTCGGTAGCTCCGCGCTCGTGGCCGCTGCAGTGACCAAAATATTTCAGAATTAACGTCTTCAGTGCCGGCGACACCTTTTTAGGTACCTGCTGGCATTTTAATAAAAAGAAATTCAATCCTGCCTGCATTTTATACACTTGATGGGCAAGAAGTCGGAATTGCCCATCCTTGCCTAAGGGTCTCATTGGAGGGGCCGTAACTATTAGTGCAACGACATTATGCAACATGTTTTTAATGATTGTGAAAGCTGATGTGGAGGAGAATAAGTGGACAAAGTTTAAGAAATTTAAAAAATGGGTTTTTTTTTAATTGTCGTCAGAAGTTTCCATTGTTCGGTGTTTTCTTGAATTTATCCCGATCATATCTCTTTACTGAAAAGTTATATAAATACAAGATTTGGCAGTTTGGTAGATAAGCATGCGAAGAACGTAATGCAGAATTTTTGTCGCTCTGCCACAATGATTTCTTGAGATAAAGACCTTCAAAGTAAAGAAAATTTTGCCGATTGGGCCATTTTTGAGGTTTTTTATAAAAACATCTACACTACACATAAAAACTAAAAATACCTGAGCAGAAGCAAAAACATGCATATATTTAGGTAAATAAATTTCAGCTACCTAACTTTAATATATTTTGTGCAATTCATAACGAAAGTTGGCCAAAACAGCAGAGCGGATGAGCGCTCCACTCCACCTCTGCGTCATTATTGATTTCCTGTGGTTTGAAAAAATTTTTGGCGGCAAAACAAATTGCGGATCTCTTCTTTCCACTCATCAGGCAATAATATATAAAATTTTGAAATAAATTTGAGAGGTCGACCAGCCATCGTTTGTTCGATCTTACGTGGAATCACCCAAGAGTTACCTCAACATTCAGCAAAGCATCAGTTACAACCATTAAGAGTTACCTCAACATTCAGCAAAGAATTTCGGCGTTGCTGTGCGGCCTCACAACGAGTCCACGCACAAGCTTTCGGGAACGACATGTCATTAGGTGATCGCTGCTTGAGCAAGATCAAGTCTCTGGAATGTGCCAAGCAGCGGCAACTCCCGAAAGCTTCACAGCAGATTTCCGCGAAACACGCCACGCGGTCCTGATTCAGAGTCGCTTGAACAAATTTGGTTTCTCTTCGTGAAACTACAATTGTTACTTCAACTTACACACAATGTAAACTGTCAACCGCAACTAAGTTCTGAGGAATCCCGCAAGGTGGCGGAAGGGTGATGAACGGAATAATTGACAGCCACCCGTTTGTAGCACGATGCCACAAGTAAATCCGCGCCGATTTCAGAAATGAAAGCCACTTAGTTGAAGAACAATTCGTGAAGTAAATTCGTCAAACTTCATCAACTAAGAATCTTTACTTTCTTAGAATCCCTATCGATTTACTTGTGGATTCGTGCTACCAACGGGTGGCTGTCAATTATCTCTTTCAATGTAAACTATCGCGCCACTTTTCTTTCCCTCCCTCGTTTTTTTTTTTCGTTTGGTTTGCGAAGAACAAAGCGGGTCTTCTGCCAAGAAAAGAGACGGCGGAATTTTTTTTTTTTTTTGTTATCGTGGGCGCGGGCCGTATCACCTGCCGTTGCTAAATTGGGTCATCGTTGGCCGCTGGCCCACAACAGACAATCGATGGTCACGAGTCGCTTTCCAAGTTTGGTGCTGCCGCAGTCGTTCCTATCAGCCCTCATCTCGGTCGCCACCGCAACGACGCACGGTGGAGAGCTACGGAACTATGAATAAACAAGCAACGATGCCGGGCTACATTCACACAACGAGCCGAAATGTGGTGACCTGTGTTTGTCCGGTGCGCGTCAGGGTTTCAATGATGACCCCTTCCCTTCCGTCTAGAGAAGCAGACTCCTCGATTGCCATCATGGGCGGTTGCTAGGCGAGTGCCACGCAACTAGCGCTGCGCACAGATCAAGCTGTACGAGCGAACGAGCAAACAAACGAAAGGGCTGTCACATGGCTACGAGGAAAAAGACTTAGGACTATATAGATTGTTTGCCGAAGCGACTATAAAAGGCAACGCTAAATCGGTATAGATCAATAAATAATTCCAGAAAACATCCGTTCTGTTTTTTTATTCAGGAAAAGAAATGCTATTTTTAGAGAAGCTATTTCAAACTTCCGCCTCAAGAAGCCCGAGTCGAATACGTTGGCACTACGGGAACATGCATGAATAATAGGAAAATACAACGGAACCCTTTGATCTGCCACCGCTTAGTACTTTACATATATATTGGAGATTTCGTTTTAGTGAAACAAAAATAAGTTTTCCAATCCCAGCTCTTGTATTTCGAATATCCTTCTTTAAATGCAAATTGCGTTGAGTAGTAATGCTGATGTCCAGGTTCCGGGTTCGATCCCGATCCCAGAAGCCGCGTTTAGATGCGGGTACAAAGACAACTTGTCAGAAATCTGGTTTTCATATAGTGTCAGATCATACTTTCTTGTAAGGGCCACTGGCGCGCGCTTTCCTCAAATTATTTCGGCTCTACTTCCAAGTGCCTGAGTCAGGGGCCCTGCAACACTTTTCTAAGTAATTATCGAATGGATTCATTAAAGGGGTTAAGTGCCTCACGAATTGACTGCCATAAATGTATTTTTAGAATCCGTCAACTACGAGCGGAGTTAGAGGGATCTGTCATACTCTTTAAGCGTTTTCTCTCGCCTTTCGTACCAGCGAGCGCACTCAAAGCTACGCAGAGGGGTGGATGACAAGGAGGCAGGAAGGTACGTCCGTTAACCGGCACGCGTCATGACCTTGAGCACTTTCTTTTCTTTTTTGTCTTCGAACGCGCGGGTTACCTTCAGTGAGATCGCGAGCGAGCGCGCGGTCACGCAGCGTCATCCCGTGGCGGCCGCCGTAACTTCGCAGCTCGCGATGCTCAAATCAGCCAATGGCTGTGGACTTGGTGTTGATGGCGCTGTCACTTGGGCTTACGACATCATTTGTCAAGAGAAGAAGGAGCAATTTATAGCTGACATTGAAAATTGTAAATTCCAGGCCGCGCGCTGCGCCATAACGGGGGCTTTTTCATTGTCCGTATACCTTTTAACGTTACCATGTTAGCCGAATACTGGATTGCGTTTACCACATTACCGGAACGCATGTTTTAGGAACGCTTTAGCTTCCCATACGTAACGTTTACGTACGTACGTAAACGTATACCTTTACGTTTGCGCAAACCCGTAAATGATGATGATAACTGCATTAGAACTATATTTGAGTTAGATAATATTCTATCACCGCTGCGGCAAAATTGCAATACAGGTTTTTAGCGTGTACGTTATCGCGCTATACGAAAAGGAATGTAGCAATACCGGGTTTCCGAACGACGGTGTCGACCGAAATTGAAATTTTTCGGGAGAGTTGTTGGACCTCGCAACTCCCCCACCCCTCTTGCTACGCCAATGACACCGATATACTATGCGTATATATTGGGCAGTCGGCATTGTCGCGTGGTTGCGAGAGCGAAGTTTTCTCGCGTAAGGTTACGAGTTCAGCCCTAATAGCCGCCGAAGCTGCCACTTATAAAGGTTTAGAGCGGTCGATTGCTTTGGGGGCTTAGGTATAGCTCGGCTCGAAGAATAGAGAGAACTCTCCGCCGCAGCGACGAAGCTCCTTGATGTCGACACCTTTGAAGAAAGTAAATCTTAAAAAAAATAAACAACGGAACTCCGAATTGTGCCTCTTGAAAGAAGACTTCATAACACGTATGGTCCAGCGCCTCATATTCAATGTTGCAGTCCTTGGCATCTTCAAAAGAAAAAAGAAAGCGATTTGCACACAAAAGTCATTGTATAGGGATTGTCTCCAGACGGGACAGATGTTTGCAGCGGTCGATTGTCTAGCGCTTACGGTAAGCATCACTTATTCAGCGCCGCGGAAAAAAACATGAGCTCTTATAGTTGACGTCCGCTCGCGTTCAAATTTTGGTTTCACACAACCAGCCACATCACTTCTTTTTTCTTAATACATCCGCAACTTTATAGTGAAACAATAAGAGAGAAATGTTAAAGTAAAAGCAAGGCCACGTAAGACAGACCGTTAGAAAAGAAGGTTTTCTCGAATGCCTAAGCCCCGATGAATTTATTAAGGCGAAAGCCTTGAGTGTACTTTCGAGCTGCCCCTTGAGTGAAACACGACAGGCGAATGAAGTGGTACAGAAAAAACACACGTGATCTTCGCCACTGATGGCGTCGTGTTTTGACGACACAATGTCGTCACAGATCGCAGAAATGTGTGAAGTAATCATGAAATCACGGGATGACGTCACATGATGGCTTCGTCACCGATCCTGGAGGTAGTGAAATACCACGTTAGGTGCAGAAAGCTTGAGTGAGGGTGGAACAATGCAATTGGCTGAAAACGTCAACTCACATTGCGCCTCGCTATGTCTTGCAAGAAATCTGGTCCCCGACTGTATCACTTAATCCATTACCAATTGTGCAATAGGCCTTCGCCTTCACCTGTTATAGAACGTAATTTGCTGCCGAACTTTTTGAAATGATAGTGTATTTTTGCGAAGCGAGCTCTTGCCTGCATCTTTGACGACAGAAGACGCGTTTATGTGGACGCGACAACTGGTGCATCGCATGGAATTTCTATCGCCTTATATTCGTGTATGCGTTGGTTATTGTGCTATAGAGGAAGGCGAATCGCATTATTATGCGCCAGTAAGAGTGCGGATTCAAAAACGGCCACGCCGACTTATGCTATAGATGTGAGCGTATGGCGCAGCGTCGGCGAGGGCAAGCGAAAGAAGGACAGGTCGTTGTGGCTAGTTCAATGGGTCTCAAACATGTGGCCCGCTAGCCTTTACGCGAACGGACCGCCGGCACATGTGTGCCTCCATCCCATACATTTTTTAAATTCATAGAGGGGATTGAAAGAGAGGGAGGGACCCCCACCGCAGTGCGGGGTAACATACCGGACACTAGCATCTGGTTAACCTCCCTGGCCTCTTCTACCTCTCTCTTTAAAATTCGTAATAAGTATGCTCATGCATGAGGTACACAGACGTGACTGGGCCCAAACATCCTTTTCGCGAGGCAACCCACGTGGTGACTATGTTTTGAAACATAATCATAGAACAAAATTTTATATTTCAGAATCGGCGTAGATTTCAGTCATTCAGAAGATCGGTATCGATGCTTCTCGACGAATCCTGACTCCAAATCATCTTCAGAAATTACCCATTATGAGTATAGAAAGAAGTGCTTGATTTCATATGTGAACGTTAAATCTGACATCTTGTTCAAGCCCTCCTCCCCCCCCCCAACCCGCTTCCAGCTTCTTCACTGCCCCGCCTTTGCGGGACTCTATTTAGTCACTGCGGCCCGCTGTTGAGAGGTGAGTTTGAGAGTTCCTGGGCTCGTTGGTCTACCATTGTTACAAACAAATATAGGCGAAAACTTAACACTCACAGGAAAAATGTGTCCTCTGTGTGTTTTTTCCTACTGTGTGTGTTATACTTTCCGCACTATATATATATATATATTATAGATATATATATATATATATATATATATACTATATATATATAATATTTGTAGAGAGCGCAAGAATCAGACGGCTGCCGGTGCGTGCCCCTTCCAATCGCGAGCGAAACGAGATTACCAAAACAGGCACCGGTTTGATTTCAGCAGAAGCGATATGCCCGCACGTTAACGCTGTCACATAGTAATATCTCTGATGCGCTACAGCAAAATGGGATACGATACTGTCGCTGAGGAAACGCGATGCGTTATCGACTGAATGCTTCGATAGCGCAGCAAACGTCCGCCATGGTTTCATCTTTTTGCGTTTTCAGTTTGTAAGCACCACGTGCGTGCAGCCCTGGCTGCCAGCCTTGCGCATCGAAATAACAAAAAATACTTCGGTGCAGTTGGACCGTGCGGGGGTCCGGGAGTCCGCGCACTTCGCGCTCCCCAGTCATGATGATAAGGCTTTTATGATTTAAAGACATAATATAACGGAACGAAACAAGGACAGAGAAAGATGCACACAGAGCGACCGCTTTCTCCGTCCTTGTTTTGTTCCGCTATATTATATTTTTAAGTCAAGACCAACTACCCCAAATTTCAGCTTTAACTGTAACGCTTTTATGATCACGCTGATGTGCGCATGCAGGCGTTGCTCGGAATGCCTGATAATTACAAGCGGTTTCGAAAGTGGGGGGCTGCCGGTTTGAGTGAGTTGCTAGAAATTCAGAACTGTAGTCGTCTTGCGCAAGACAGCCATAAAAGAAAGTGTACGGTATAGTCCGACGTAAACGTTTTTTTGTGTTTTGTTTTTCTTTGTACTTGGCGGAATCTTTATATCTAGAAAATAAAGAGAGAGAGAAATAGATGAAAAGGAACAGGCAGGGAGGTTAACCTGGTGCGAGTGACCGGTTTGCTACCCTGCACAGGGGTGGGGATATAGGGGTCGGAAAGAGGACAGAGAGAGAGAGAGAGAGAGATAAAATAAAACAAAACAAAACAAAACAACCTGCGCCACCGACAGGACTTAACGTAACAGACGAAGGCTGTGCAGGCGCTAATGCGCTTTCTGCGTTCAACCGGTCTAGAAAATAAAGATCGCGCCTATATCAGCGACCTCATTCGAATGTGAGAGCACCAAAGTATACAAATTAAAAAAAAACAAATAATCACCACAGCATACAGATAAAAAAAATTGGTCAGGTATTTTTCTATCTTCGTTTTTCTGTACGGCATCTCAATTAAATCAACAAGCTATCAGTGCAGCACACACAAAAATCAATAAACGTGCTATTTAAAACCATATATGGTTTTAAATAGCACGAAAAATAATGACTCGCGACACGTAATGCAAATGAACTATCACGCTTAGCGGAATTAATGAGCAACAGAGAAAACAAATGTGCATGGCAAAACAAATTAAAGGCCTTAGGAACGAGACCTAGTTACCGGCTTCCGCATTCCACGAGTGGTGTTTTAGCGTTAGGCTAAACGCTGCTGTCGTCCTACCGTCAACTTGCTTGGTTATTTGTATGTATGCGCACGAAACTGACGATGGGTACGACGCTGGCGAGAGGAGAGCAACTGCTGGCAGACACTGCTACCGCATAATGTGAATGACGTCGCTTAGGTTCTCTCCGGCGGCAGTTTGAAGAAAGCTTACTGTTTCAAACAATGCTGCTATTTTAATCACGCGGTATATAAAGGTAATGTATCAAGTCTCGCACACATCTGTATTTAAGTTGAATAAGCTATTACCACGGCCATATCCGACGTTTACATTTAGTACTTTACAGCGTGTCGATTTCCCTGCCGATGAGCGTTGAACTCGGCATGTAATGAAGTCGGATGAGTACAGTCGGTGCACGTGGGAGTTCCTCTTCCGGTGTCTAAGAAGAAAGTGGGCAAAGATTCGCGCCAATTCTTCTACCCCCTCATTTAGGTTTGCTTGTGACCAGAGTTCAATAAAGAATTCTTTATAAAACAAGAAACGTAGCTATATATTTATTGCTAGACATTAAGGCGGCTCGACTGTTACTAATATCTCTTAATAAAAAGTAAAGCTTCCCGAATTTTCGCCTCGTTTTTTTTTGCTTATAGCAGTGGATGATATATGTAGTCGGTGTCATTGTGAAGCTGCCTTCCTTCGGCTAGCTTAAACACCGCGCACTGGACGATGAGGGAACCGCATTCCCGCATAAACGCGTCGGATTACATGCCGCTGCGACAGTGGTCCCTCGGTAACGAAAGAGCGACGCGCTCCTCTTATACTACACATAGACCATCCGTAAGAAATTCCGAAACATGTGTGCGTTGCGTTCGGTTACCATGCGGTCGATCCGTTGATTAGGCTGAGTCCATTTTCTGCTCACGTCACGCGTCTGCGTTCGTGCCGGGTACTTCAACAGTGTGAGTGTAGGCGTATCTACGGGTGGTACGTGCCTCGCTTTTACTGTATACGTAAACTCACGTTGCTAGTTCCCTCGCCGGCCGCGTTACGACTTCGCTCGGCTTGCCCTTGCTGAGACCTGAGCCTAGTAGCGCTAAGGTCTATTGCTTCCTGCCTTTCATTCCCATTCGAATCGCTTATCTTTACGATTCGTTAAAGATAGAGACACGAAGGACTCGCTGCTCGAACAACGGTGGTTTTTAGTGCAATGTTTAATGACCAGCGCCGGCGACTGTTCGCGCGAAACAAAAACTTAATGCAAAGCGCCAATCACGTGACAAAAGCGCTGGGAAGACGTCAGGCGAAGTAAGAAGAGAATAATTAAAAAGTGCAGGCGGATGTAACCTTGCATTATATACGCTGGCAATTGCCCGGCCCGATCCCCTCCTTTAAGAAAACTTCAAGAAAAGTTTTGAAGATTCATAAGCGCAGCGCATATGCCTCAGTAGAGCGGTGCTAGTTTGTTATTTCGACGAGAAGCTCCTGTTTTCCTCACTAAAGTTCGCACATATGTCACATGCACAGTCGCGCTCAATATGACTTGCAACATGGGAACGCGTGTCCTTACGAGCTCAAATATTGCGCAGAGTTTCAAATAGCCATTATTTCAACTAAACGCTGTTATGTCACTTGGAGATCGCCCTAAATAAGAAAATAACATTTAGCTACGGAAATGAGGACAAGTTGATGCCATGCGCCATCTCTGAACTTGTGAGGCCACGTACCCCAGTGTTGCAAGTCATATTGCGCGCGACTCTACATATTAGGCTACGTGACTAAACTGCACGCGAAAATCCGATGTGGATGGGTCTGTTCCGTTGAACAGGACTGAAAGAGCAGCTTCTTTGCAGCATATCCTGCGCACATTGCCGAAACATGTATTAGCTAACTCACCCTCCAGTAGGCAGCCATGATTTCACCTAATAAATTAAGGCGAGAGCCTTAAATCTTTCATGCACAGAACTGTGTTTTCAATAGTAAACAGAGTTTTACTGAAAAAAATGGTGAAGTCTTCTTTAGAGAACGCTTTTCTCACGAGAAAAACAGTTGGCGCTTTTGGTTAAAAAGGAATGACTAGCAGACCCATACGACAACGCAGTGAGCGTCTGCGGTGATTTTCAGTGAACGGCCGCAAAGCATTCCTTTGTTCTTAACAGGCGCAAAGGGCCTCACACGTCCATCGAAAATGCAGCTGCGGCGGCCGGGATTTGATCCCGCGACCTTCGGGTCAGCAGTAGTAATGCAGGATTATCGATGGTACCATCGATATTATCGATAGTTCAGTCACTATCGAACTATCGATGGTAAAAAGCCGGCAGATCCCACGCATTGTGGGAATCGATGTAATGCGAAGCAGCCAGCAAAGAGCTGCATACATCGTCTTGTTTGTCGTTTAGCAAAATGCGTGTCATGGTTTTCATGTTAACTCCTATTATTTATGTTCGTCACACAGTAACGTCGCGCAATACCAACTTCGGGGCAGATCAAGCTAGCGAAACGGCCGCCAGCGCACCATGAGCCTGGCGCGTTAGTCATGCTGTACATGACATGCGTGTCATGATTTTCATGTTAACTCGTGTTATTTATGTTCGTCACACAGTCACGTCGCAAGATACCAATTTCGGTGTATATCAAGCTAGCGAAACGGCCGCCAGCGCACCATGAGCCTGGCACGTAAGTCATGCTGTACATGACATGTGTGTCATGACTTTCGTGTTAACTCGTGTTATTTATGTTCGTGACACAGTCACGTCGCAAGATACCAATTTCGGTGTATATCAAGCTAGCGAAACGGCCGCAGGCAGACCATGAGCGTGGCACGTAATTCATGCTGTACATGACATGTGTGTCATGATTTTCATGTTAACTTGTGTTTTTTATGTTCGTCACACAGTCACGTCGCAAGATACCAATTTCGTGTATATTCGAGCTAGCGAAACGGCCGCCAGCGCACCATGAGCGTGACACGTGTCATGCTGTACATGGCAATGCGTGGTCATGATTTTCATGTTAACTCGTGTTACTTATGTTCGTCACACAGTCACGTCGCAAGATACCAATTTCGGCGTATATCGAGCTACGCGAAACGGCCGCCAGCGCACCATGAGCGTGGCACGTAATTCATGCTGTACATGACATGTGTGTCATGATTTTTCATGTTAACTTGTGTTTTTATGTTCATCACACAGTCACGTCGCAATGGATACCAATTCGGTGTATATCGAGCTAGCGAAACGGCCACCAGCGCACCATGAGCGTGGCACGTGTCATGCTGTACATGACATGCGTGTCATGATTTTCATGTTAACTCGTGTTACTTAGGTTCGCCACACAGTCACGTCGCAAGATACCAATTTCGGTGTATATCGAGCTAGCGAAACGGCCGCCAGCGCACCATGAGCGTGGCACGTAATTCATGCTGTACATGACATGTGTGTCATGATTTTCATGTTAACTTGTGTTTTTATGTTCGTCACACAATCACGTCGCAAGATACCATTTTCGGGGTAGATCAAGCTAGCGAAACGGCCGCCAGCGCCCCATGAGCGTGGCACGTAAGTCATGCTGTACATGACAAGCGTGTCATGATTTTCGTGTTAACTCGTGTTATTTATGTTCGTCACACAGTCACGTCGCAAGATACCAATTTCGGTGTATATCAAGCTAGCGAAACGGCCGCCAGCGCACCATGAGCGTGGCACGTAATTCATGCTGTACATGACATGTGTGTCATGATTTTCATGTTAACTTGTGTTTTTATGTGCGTCACACAGTCACGTCGCAAGATACCAATTTCGGTGTATATCGAGACCATGAGCCTGGCACGTAAGTCATGCTGTACATGACATGTGTGTCATGACTTTCGTGTTAACTCGTGTTATTTATGTTCGTGACACAGTCACGTCGCAAGATACCAATTTCGGTGTATATCAAGCTAGCGAAACGGCCGCCAGCGCACCATGAGCGTGGCACGTAATTCATGCTGTACATGACATGTGTGTCATGATTTTCATGTTAACTTGTGTTTTTATGTTCGTCACACAGTCACGTCGCAAGATACCAATTTCGGTGTATATCGAGCTAGCGAAACGGCCGCCAGCGCACCATGAGCGTGGCACGTGTCATGCAGTACATGACATGCGTGTCATGATTTTCATGTTAACTCGTGTTACTTATGTTCGTCACACAGTCACGTCGCAAGATACCATTTTCGGGGTAGATCAAGCTAGCGAAACGGCCGCCAGCGCCCCATGAGCGTGGCACGTAAGTCATGCTGTACATGACATGCGTGTCATGATTTTCGTGTTAACTCGTGTTATTTATGTTCGTCACACAGTCACGTCGCAAGATACCAATTTCGGTGTATATCAAGCTAGCGAAACGGCTGCCAGCGCACCATGAGCGTGGCACGTAGTTCATGCTGTACATGACATGTGTGTCATGATTTTCATGTTAACTTGTGTTTTTATGTTCGTCACACAGTCACGTCGCAAGATACCAATTTCGGTGTATATCGAGCTAGCGAAACGGCCGCCAGCGCACCATGAGCGTGGCACGTGTCATGCTGTACATGAGATGCGTGTCATGATTTTCATGTTAACTCGTGTTTTTACGTTCGTCACACAGTCACGTCGCGCAATACCTTTTTGGGGGTAGATCAAGCTAGCGAAACGGCCGCCAGCGCCCCATGAGCGTGGCACGTAAGTCATGCTGTACATGACATGCGTGTCATGATTTTCGTGTTAACTCGTGTTATTTATGTTCGTCACACAGTCATGTCGCGCAATACCAATTTCGGGGTAGATCAAGCTAGCGAAACGGCCGCCAGTGCCCCATGAGCGTGGTACGTAAGTCATGCTGTACATGACATGCGTGTCATGATTTCTCTTGTTAACTCGTGTTATTTATGTTTGTCACACAGTCACGTCGCGCAATACCAATTTCGGGGTAGATCAAGCTAGCGAAACGGCCGCCAGCGCCCCATGAGCGTGGCACGTAAGTCATGCTGTACATCACATGCGTGTCATAATTTTCATGTTATGACTTGTCATTTATGTTCGTCATACAGTCATGTTACACCATACCAATTTTGGTGTACATTCGATAAACCAAGCGACCAGGAGAGCACAAAGTCGTAGGCGGCTAGATAGATAGATAGATAGATAGATAGATAGATAGATAGATAGATAGATAGATAGATAGATAGATAGATAGATAGATAGATAGATAGATAGATAGATAGATAGATAGATAGATAGATAGATAGATAGATAGATAGATAGATAGATAGATACGCTCAAAGTCGCAGAAGTTCGCTAAGAAATGCTTCGCATTTGAAAATCTATCGATAGCGCTATTGATAATAAGTTTGATAGTACTACCCGTAGTATAAAATCAACCACGCTAACTCATTGCAGCCAAAACTTGGTTCCCCAAGTGTGTGGCATAGTAGCAGGAGCAGGCTCAAGGGCACCAAAGTTGACTTGCTTGCGCTCCTTCACCAGAATTCTTGGCTGACACATGACAATTAAGTTGAATTTTTCAGGTATGCAAGAAACGAGATCGCTACGTTTGACTGTACTGTGCGGCTTGAAATTTATACTGCATTTTGCGATTTCAAAATAAAAATATCAAAAACTAGGTTTGTCAATTGTAAGGTGTAAGTCGTTACTTTTGAATCTGAATTTATTGATGGTATATTCCTGCGTTTTCACTGCTGAAATAATTTTTATTTCGCCAAAAAATTGCTCATAAATTAAGTAAACTGAGTATTGCTAATAGCAGGCTATCGCAAATGTTTTTTGGCAATATCGCCGGCAAGCAACAGCATAATTATTCACAGTGCAGTCACGATAGTAGCATCGGTAATAATACTAACGATCGTACTGTCGCTTACACTGTCGGTAATAATATCGATAGTTTACTGATGGTAGTACTATCAATAGTTGCTTTACGCTATCGTTAGCTCAAACGAAACTATCGGTGCTATCGATAGTCTATTGGCCGATAGTTTTGCATCACTAGCCAGCAGTCGAGCGCCATAACCGCTAGACCACCGTGGTGGAGATAGCCGTAAAGAGCTCGTATCGCAGAAATTCCGGCGTCGGTGCCAGAGTCGTTGGTTGTGAACAAAAAATCATCATTGTTCGTTACTGAAAAATCAATATAGATTTAGAGAAATAGAGAAAGCAAAAGAAAGTGAAACTTGACTTCAGCTTAGCTTGAAACATTAATGTTTAAGGCGTGACACTTGATTATGCTGCTTCTTGAACTATGTGCGACCCAAGAAACTCCAGTACTTCAGCATGCTTCGCTCAGTCACGAATATAAAAAGAAGCCAACGACAGAAACGGCGTGGTGGCGTGTTTAGGAAATCGTTTTAAAAACCTTTAGTGGCGTCTCCACCCTGTTTCGAGGCTCCTCCCGTATAAGTTGAGTCACGTTGTGTCTCGGCAAACAAAATAATTGCCGAGTCTAAACTGAATCAAGATCACGTGTGAAGTACATACAGTCAAAGCCCACGGCTCATGCAATCTACTTTCTTTTTTTTCTTGCCGTCTTGAAGTCCCCCAATAACACTGTCCTGCCAGTCGCGATCTGATGTGATAATTGAACATTAGGGTGTGCAGATTTCAGCACACCCGAATTATGCACATCATAATCATAGCACGAGTGGAAGCTTCTTCTCTCCTCTTCTCAACGAATAGCACCTTGGTGGCCTTGTTTTTTTTCTGGCGTGCGTTCTTCGCCCTTCGAGCGGTTTCCCGTCATTATACTCTGCATCATTAATAGCCTGCGGCTTTTAAGGCTGATGCCTGACGAAGAAAAAAGAAAGTAGTAACGTGCATGGGGCCTTTTCAAGACACCGAAATATATATCGTGTATCAATACCAACATACTTTCTGCTCGGTCACGGCATCTGTCACAGGCCTGTGCGACTATATTCACGATGCATTCACCCCAGACTTTTCACGAGAGCCGCCTTTACGTCATTCTGGACTCACAGGACAATTTCGCAACAGAGAACATAATTATTTCCGCCTGAATTGACCGAAAGTATAGTAAGCCGCATGAACAATCAATCCTTTAAGTACGATAAGTCAGTAATGAGCTCGAGATGAATAAATCTATCAATCATTCCACCTCGGAAAGAAAAAAGAATGTCATCGAGACATATCTCAATTCGTAGTCAGACGTCAGCAATGTGATGAGGTACTATTTATGCAGAAACCGGCATTGGCCGTAGATTTATTTTTATTCGCAAGGTTAATAATAATTGCTCGAGACATACGTGCCAAAATTAATATATAATTATGATGCCTGACGTAGGGGCGGACTCCGGTTTAATTTCGACCACTGTGTTTCTTTAACATGCACCTAAATATATGCACTCGGGTATTCCTTGCATTTCGCTCACGAAGAAATGCGGCCGCCGTGGCCGGGAGCCGAACCCGCGCCCTTGAGCTGAGCAGCTCAGGTGCTAAGCTACAACGGCGGGTACATGTTCGGGAGTTTGCCTTCAGGCATATAACAGGATTTTCGGTTTTCCATTAAAGTAAAAAACAATTTACACTGCACAGGTACGAGTAAATTTCCTTGGCATATAACTGAGCTAACTGAGCCTAGTAAGGAGCTGCGAAACGGCCCATGGTTCAAAATATGCAAGTGAGGAAGGCAATCCGGACGATGCCACATTAGGGGGCGGATGCGCGCATTCGCCGGCAAATACGACATCGTGAAATACGAAAACAGGGCTAGCACGGGACACAGAATAGAGGCGACAAGACAGCGCCCTATCTTGTCGCCTCTATTCGGTGTTCTGTGCTAGTGTTCTTTACGAATTTCGATATGTGCCAACAATACCGCATTAACACAATTTTTCACCTTAATACGACATCGCCATTCAGTGTCATTCTTTCGGCCAAGGGCAACAGGATTATACAGGGGCGTAGCCAGAAATTGTTTTCGGGAGGAGGGGGGGGGGTCAACCATACATTATGTATGTTCGTGCGTGCGTTTTTATGTGTGCGTGTATACATACCCAAGCAATATTGAAAAATTTTGGGTTGAACACCCCCCCCCCCCCCCCGCCGCCCCACCCCTTGGCTACGGCTGAAACGATTCGAAGACCAGGCGCGAGCGTGATCGACCTCAGATTTATCTAGCCCACACCGTCAGTAGGGCGTCGGTTTGGGCAAGTTATTAACGCGATAGCGTTAAAGAGCTCGTATCGCAGAAATTGCGCTGTCGGCGTCGGGGCCGTTGGTTGTGAGCGAAAAATCACCATCATGTCCGTGACCGAAAAATCGAAAAAGCTGCAAATAAAATAAATAATAAAAATGTTGGGTCCGAATGAGAATCGAACCCAGGCCGTCGGCGTGGCAAGCACGTGTTCTACCACACAGCCACGCCTCTGCTTGGAGCTGCACTGAAAGTAACTTTCATGCTTCCCAAAAATACGCGTCCTGTATACAGGTGTCACAGTACGAGATGTAATATCGCAGTAGTATTGCGTGGTACAAGTGTACATCGCCATAGGGCGTCACACCATGCCAATATCATGGCTTCGTGGTTTAAAGACAGCCACCAATTACAAAAGGCGCACACATTAGTGCGCGTACTCCCTTAAGACCACGTAGTGGGTGCATCGCAACTTCGAAGAAGTTTCTCGCGCATAATTGCTTCTGGTTTAAAGCATGCTACCCATTACATAAGGCACACGCCTTAGTGGGCGCATTCTGTTAAACCCTCGTAGTGTTCGAACTGCGCAGTAGGAACAGAATATCGCTATCGCGTTCAGCTCTTAAAGGCGAAGCTTAAGCGTCCCCCAATTTGTTTTTGTCGATGATCCATAACTTCGTTTTCAAAGTGGACATGACAGACAAATGTGCAACTCTTGTTCATATGTTTCGCATAGGTATTGCGCTTGTGCACGTTTCGCTTTTCTGCGTCCTTGTCCACAGTGATTTGGCGCAAAAACAAAGTTATAGTCATCCTCATAGCAAAATAACACTATCTCCCAGTTAAACCCCAGGGTTTACCGCCCCAAAACCACGATATGATTCTGAGAGACGCCGTAGTGGAGGGCTCCGGAAATTTCGACCGCTTGGTGTTCTTTAACGTGCACCTAGATCTAAGTACGCGGGCCTCAAACATTTGCGCCCCCACCAAAAATGCGGGTTTTATAGTCATCATCACTTCTTTCGCGCAGCCAATCGCTTTATTAAGCGAAAAGAGAAAAAAAGAAAACAGGCAGCGCTCATAATAAACACTGGTCTTTAAAGTTCCTTGTGGCGTCCGTTATGCTCAGCTTTCGGCGGTCAGTCCGTGCGCACTCACATGTGCTTGTAAGTAAACTGTGTGTGCCGTCGTTAACAGATAAAATGCAACGTTGCCGGACTTGGTTTATTAAGGCGAAAGTCTCAGACGCCTTATCAAATGCGAGATTTGACCGTCGGCGCCCCACGTCGGCGGCGTTGGAGTTCCGCGGTGTCGGGGACGAGTGATGCAAAAAATCATCACGTAATGACGTCACAGATGTCCAAAATTTGTGACGTCTTTATGACATCATCGTGACATCATTGTGACGTGACGTCACGTAACATCGCATAATGACGTCATGTCATGACATCGTAGCTTGGTCTAAGGTTGTCCGATCCCGGAGGCAATGCAAAACCAGGTGAAGTGTCTCCGTTCTTGAAGGCAGTGCAAAACAACGTTAGGTGCACAAAGCTTTAGTAGGGTGGCAGGGGGGGCAGGATCAATACATCGACTGAGAATAAAGAGATTACCTTCGCCTTCGAGTCGTCTTAAGCATAGCCGTATACCAGGGGGGCAAGGGGGGCGCTAGCCCCGCCACTGAAAAATGTTAGGGGGGCGGAGCCCCCCCCTTCCCCCCACTCTTGACCTTGGTCATTGTCGGCTGCAGACTGGGAAACTAACAAGTAAGGCAAAGTTTTACTTGAACGCAGCGATCACGTACTCATGTAATAAAATTTATCCAACGATTCAGCTGTGACGACTGTCCTCCGTGTGTCATGACCACGCACTGTAGGCTACCTGCGGTGCGGGCTGCCTAATCCACGCTTGTGCGTCCTGCGCTCGAGCATTGCAGGAGAAGCTATCGCTCAGCAGGGGCCCTATAACATTACAGCAATCTGTCGCGATTTTATTTTGTCCTGCCTGGCCTGAAATTTATGTAATCCGCGACGCAAATATGGGCGGGAACCAGTAAACGTTTTATAGCCCGATCAAACACTCTCTTTTTTCGGGAAATTTAGTTTCTTTCTTTGAAAATGATTAGCATCACCACTGCTCCATATCCAATCTGCTGTGAGCTGATGAGTGTGCAGAAGTGTCGAGTATTTTAGTTGTGCGTAGCCAGGACAGCTAAAAAAGCCTTTAGTCTCCGATTAACCTGCTTCACTTGGCTTATCATATAGTAGCCTGAAGCGGTCGTGGCTGCTTGTAACAAGGCAGTGTAGTTGAGCACACTGAGAATCACAGCTTTCGAGTTTGCCCCGTTACTTGATCTACCTCACCAGGGAGATGATCAGCGTCCACGGTTTTCTGTACTAAGAAGGCTGCCCATCTGCAAAAGATTGTGTCTGTTCGTAATAATGTTTATTTCTGTCTATACCTCTTTGTCAGCAACGATGAGTTCACATATACGCGCAAAAATAGCTCAACATCGCTATACTACTAATGAAAGTATCTATTATAACATATGAATCCATCTCGCCCGCTGCTATAAGTAGCCACTGCCAATGTGATTTGCGGTCAGCCTTCTCGAATTACGTTCAGAAAGAGACATTGTCGGGCTATTCTGAAAAAAAAAAAAGTATTGTTGAGCACAGTAATGAGCTGCTTATTGTGCAGGCTCCACTTTAACTCCGCGAGTTTTCGCATACTTTTGACGTCGAGTAACAAGGAGGCGATTTTATGGCACACCGAAAATGTTTGACGAATAGCAAAGAACTAATGACCAATAATACTCGGGTACATGCAGCGCGACTTGGACGAAGACAGGAGATACGTAAAGCACAGGCGAGCACCGACTTACAACTGAGTTTATTTGCACTTCAACAGGCCTTTTTGTATGCACCAAACCAGCCTATATCAACCATTACACATATGAGCAAAATAAAAAGACGACGAGAAAGGACCCAATAATGCTGTAAGCAAAAAGAACAAAACATTTTTTTCACATGCCTACAGCGGGACGAAATGCCAACGTTTATGCGCACCTATTTCACACAAAGCGAACTGCTGCATGTACCCGAGTATGTACCACTCGCCCAAGTCAAGGTGTTATTGGTGCCAATAATACGCCGTATTGAAAATATTTTAGTATTATTTTTTCTTTACGCAGTCATGCGTAAGTTATAATTACGCGGTGAATCATTTACACGTCATTCGTTGCGTCGTATTACGAGCAGGTGCTGTGAGGTGAGCATGACCCAGAAAATTTCGGCCAATCATTAACAGGTAATGACCTATACGGAAGGAGACAATACGGGGCAGTTTGACGTTATAATCGCCCACATTCTTTCAAAGAAAGTTTGTGCTTACGCAGTTTGCGTAGGCTATTTACTTTGAGGATCCGGAGGGAAGGAGTAAAAGGCCACTTCAACGCTTTCCCGTCAACACCCACCCAAGCTGGGAAAAGTAGGAGGGCAAGGAACGACACCTAGTATATAAATTCATAGTCATTTATAATCTTATAACTATGCACAACCAGCTCAATGTGGTTTCCATAAATATTAATCGACTGAACTTGGTCTTCTCCTTCTGAAAGACTTGATATTAGAGGGCTCTAACAGTAAAGAAATTGGCACTCGGCTTATTTCTGAAGACATGTGCGAAGTACCTTGCCTCGTCAACCGCATGCCTTGTTTAATAAGTGAGAATTTAAGGTACTAGTATAATAGCAGGTTCTTCATACTCATAGTATTTACCACACCAAACTGAGACTGTGAAGCTTGCAGATAGAACGCTCAGATGAATAACAGGTTCAATGTGGCTATACGTTTTAAACTTCACAGTAATATTTCCAAAATGTTATTAAACACTGCCGTGTTATATATGACGGCCCAGCCTGCACAATGTGTTTTTGCAGATACTTCTTCCTTGATTTCAAACAAACAGTTTTGAAAAGCAAATCATGTAATCATCTCTCGGAATATCATAAAAAATGACGTCAAATTCAGAGAAACTGTAGTACTCATTCTGCTCTCTCTCTCCTTCTTCTCTCTCTCTCTTCTCTCTCTCTCTCTATATATATATATATATAATATATATATATATATATATATATATTATATGCGTGTGTGGTGTGTGTGGTGTGTGTGTGTGTTGTGTGTGGTGTGTGGTGTGTGTGTGTGTGTGTGTGTGTGTGTGTGGTGTGTGGTGTGTGTGTGTGTGTGGTGTGTGTGTGTGTGTGGTGTGTACGGTGGACAGAGTGAGCGACGCCAGCAGCCCCCCACTCGCGAATGATTTGATACGCCACTGGTCTTAATGTGAGAGTGTACAAACGCGAAATAGAGTGAGAGAAACAAACGCTGTGCAAATAATAAGATGTGCCCTAATGTCAATGCGTATTCCATGTGATAACTTCTTTTTTATTTAGAGTTGTACGGTATTGAATGTTTAGGTTACGGTCGATATTTGCACCTGAGTAAGTGCATTCTTCGCCTGCCGATAATGAGTGGCCGTCAATAGAAATGGGTGGAATGAACCGCAATGCTTTCTTTTGCAACGAGAACAAAAGAAATTTAGTCTTAGTGGAATTGCTGTTAAGTTCATTAATTTTGCGCCATCACCATCCTACCAGGTTATATAGAGCAGGCGGCTATAAAAAGAAAAGGCTGGGCAAGAACCCTTTGGAACTGTTCGACCGTTAAAAATGAAACAGGAGTAGGAAACTAGATTATTTTCAAAAACAAACGAAAACTCACAGGGTCGCTAGGGCATCCGTCTTAGGCGGATGCACAAGGGACATTTTTTTTTTTTTTTTTGTCACACGAATCCCGCAGAAACGAAGTGGACGCGAAGCTCGCGCACTCACGTGCTTTCGTTTAATTTTTTTTATGGCGAAAGCCTTAAGTGTCTCGTTGAGCAGCCCTTTGAGCGAAACACGGCAGACGAATGAAGAAGACCCCCGTGACTCACGTCATTGATGTTGCGCCACCACACGGTGATTCCCCAATATAAAGCCATAATGACGTCACAGGTCACCGAAGTTTGTGACGTCATCAGTGCACCATCGTGCCGCTCCTTTTCTCGCTCCGCCGCTGTTCTCGGTCCTTTCATTAGAAGGCACAGTAACGTGTCACATATCGCATTAAGCTAACGTTAATGGCGTTGTGCTAATTAGTAGCAGCCTGTAATAGCGACGTAAGTAAACGCCATAGACTGCAAGTTCCCTTATGTGCAGCGCAGTGCTCATGCATCGTGCTCTTGGTAACGATTCAGGACTACTACTGGGCGAATGCACAAATAGTTCGTTGTTAAATGCACGTCACCACTGGCCCAGCGCTTTCACTAACACCGTCAACGCCTCCAATACCTGCAATTTGTGCTTACGAACAATTTTCATAATCATCATTATCCTGATTACGCCCACAGGAGGGCGAAGGCCTGTCCCATGTATCTCCAATTAATCCGGTCGTGTGCTTTATGCGGCCATGTTATACGTGTTTACCGAAAGAAGAGGTGGTCAAATGCTGAAGAAACACGTGAAGTTTAATTAATTAATTAATTATTTATTTATTTATTTATTTATTTATTTATTTATTTATTTATTTATTTATTGTAATTAGCGCTGTGTACTGCGTGTTCCTTGGCATATTCCGATGTCTTTCTTACGCTGCTTAGGTGAGTCTCAAAAGACGTTTTCGCTCGACTGCGCGCAACGCGCTCATAATCGCTTAACTCAGCAACCCAGCATCGATATTTACATGTCTCAGCTCTTCTATCAGTGGCACAATTTTTTCCCGTATGTACCTCCTCGCGCATAATGTTCCAGTGATAAATGAAACTGTGTAATGCGCGAACTTCTCAAGCTACGCCTAATTTCATTGTTGGATCTCATAAAACAGCCTATAGGTAAACGTCAGTTTGACGAGATTCACCGTACGGCTCTCAACGGAACCTTCTAAACAACTCCCGTGCCTATGCGTGTGCATGTGTGCTTCCGAACGTATGGGTCATATGTGCGTCAATGTGATCACGTCATCTAAACTATAATTATGACCCAGCACATGTAGTAGCCAGTGAAGCAATCTCCAGCGTATCATTAAAGCTTCTATTTCTCAGTCAATCTCTCACAACACCTCTCCGTTTGACTATATAAATAAAACGAAAATTTTCGAGCATACTCAAATATTTGTCACGCGTCAACGCGAGATTTTCGAATATCAAAAAATACACATATTTACGCCTCTCCGGCAAACAAACAGACGAACGCACCACGATAACATAGAGTGGTCGAGCTCCTACATTATCTTCGGTCCAGTGCGAAAACAGTCCCACCATTATGTAAAAGCGAAGCAGCATACAGTGCATCACGAGCCAGTTCGCAGGTATTCAAAAGTTTTCCGATAAGGGCGTCTGACGGGGCTCCCGAGGAATCACGAACTACTACTAAGACAGTGCGTGCGGACAAGCTCATTTACAAAACAGCGACGAATGCATCGACGCGACAGCTGCGGCAACCATCATCGTGCTCGCGTACGTGATCGACACGGAGATAAAAAGAAAACACGAGTCGGTCGACAATACGGTCCCGCACTCATCGCGTCCTGGTCATGCGACCTGCAACGGCAGTGGCCAAAAACGGACGGCTGCGGGCATGCTGCCCCGCCTCCTTGTTGTGTATTGATGAATGATTTTCCTCGTCGTTAATACTTGTGCGGAGAGTTTCCGGGAAGCGTCATAATATCGCGAATAACTCTTCCCGAAGCCTCTTCTTGGAAACGCCTTCGCTGATAACATATACTTTCCTGTACTCTCGTGTCACTCGGTCTTTGCTGGTATCTTTCTCGATCTATAGTATATCGTCCCCCTAGACATTTGGACATCTTTTTTCTTAAATGACATCTTACGAACGTCGCCTTACATAACCGTTAAACATAAACACAAAAGAATGGTTTGTAACCGGGAGAAGCTGTCATAGGGTGTGTTTCGTCTCAGAAAATGGGACATTTATGACAGGCATTCTTGATGATTGTGCATTTTCTCAAGCTAGCCATATTCTTTAAAAGGAGTGAGCGCTGGGCGAGTTGGTACTCCATACTACGAGAAACTGCGCAAAACAAACAGGGACAGGGAAGACACACGCATGTGTGCGTGTGTCTTCCCTGTCCCTGTTTATTTCGGGCAGTTTTTCGTAGTAGCCATATTCATTCTGAGCGCATTGTTATCCATTTGGTGGGCAGTTACTAGTGCTAGACTACCGCAATAAGCGCGCAGCTGCAAAACAATAGCTATTTTTTCTTTCCTTTCTAGAAAATGTGTCCAACCTGGAAACCGACACCTGGCTCATTTTCGCGAAAACGGGAAGCACCTCAGGCTCATTGCATAAAAAACATGTGTAATTGAAAATTTCAAGATATCCATTGGAATCACCACTAAAATTTCCATGAGCCCCACCGCGTGTAGGAGCCACATGTACTGGGTCGGATAACAACATCGACAAGCCTGGTGAATTAAACTCGACTAACCAAACGCACTCAAAATGGAAAAAAACTAAAAATGTATTGTTACTGATGTGCCACCTATCTTTTTCTGTATAGCCCAGGCCGTATAAAGTGTTTGGATCAAAATGAGCCAGTCACTGGCGTTGCATGTATACAGGGCGTTTCAAGGAATCTGCCCGAAAATTATCAAAAATGAGGAGAATAGAATGTTTCGTCGCTGTCTTCATAATCACTTTTTCTGTAGGAGCAAACTTTTAGGATTGCTAGAGGCATCAATTACGGCATTAATTAACCTTTCATTTATTGGAAATAGGCGGTTGGGTCAAATGGGATAATTGAAGTCTATCCTGCGAAGAGCCCATCACCGCTTTGATATTTCGAAAGAGCGGCCTCTGGTATTTATGGCGGTGTAGTCAATTTCAACCCAATTCACCAGCGAAGCCGACACCGAAGCGCCAACGAGCGCAACTAGCAGATGACCAGAATGACGTCACTGTTCAAGACGACTGCAACGGCGTTCTTCTACCGCCGTCAACGCATTTGCGACATGCATGCGCACACACGAAGCGAACTCGATCGATGGTTAAATAACGACGTCCGCCGATTCTTTGCGTCTCGGAAAAATATGGCATTTGCGCTCTTCCATGTTTCGGTTTCGGTTTCGCCACCGAAATTAAGAGGGATTGCATCGCGCTGCTAAAATCACCACCGGCCACTTTTTTTTAGAAATATCAAAGCGCCAATGCACCCTTCGGAGGATGGGCTCCAATTGTCCCATTTGACTTGACCGCCTGTCTCCACTGAATAAAAAGTCAATTAATTTAATTTCTTTAATTATAGACTTAAGTGATGCATCTAGCCACATTATATGTATGCCACTAAAGAAAAAGTAATTATCAAGGCATAGATGACATATTCCATTTCTGTTAATATTGAGGATTTTCAGATGTATTTTCGAAGCACCCTGTAAAAGCCTCAAAAGCCACATTTATATCTAAATAAGGGCAATAGCGTGTCACCAATATTTTAGCTGTAATACAGGTGAGAAGTGCTCGAATAGCTTAAGCACACTGGTGGAAATGTTTGAATTAGGCTTGCCCGTATTGTCGGTAGCAAACTTCTCGCTTTCTCAATGCCGCTTAGAGTGGATCTGGCTCACTTAAAGCGAGTCCTCTAAAATTTGTTTATTTATTTGCTTTACTTGTGTGTTTGTTTGTTCCTTGCAGAAACCCACGTGTATGAAATAAAGCGTATGTGCCATAAAACTAATAAGCTGCTCTAACACAAAAGAAGGCACCATGCAAATGAAAGCGAAAAAGGAATTGAGTGAAGAAATCCCCATGGAAGTCCTTCGAGAAGATAATTTCAATGACGGATAGCACGAAGCCATGCAGACGAATTATATGAACTCTTTCGTGGCTTCAGGAGGTGAGCGTGCAACGGAAATAAATTTGCGTACCCATGCAGACATTCATGAGGGATCTTACAGGGCTATATTGAATGCGGCCTGATTTCACGACCATTTGCTTAATAATATATTTATGTATACTGTCAAGCATACCATGCAAGATGGTGGGATTCGCTCCGGAAACCGTAATTACCGCAAGCGCCACAGTTTCGTTTCTTAGTCGTAATAAACACAACGCGTTTTTTTAACAATTTGAAGGTAATTTAATAAATTAATAATAAAGCAATTTTTTACTGCTTTTGGAGAGCTTCGCTATATCTTATCTGCGCGCGCATCACATCAGGAAGCAAACATCGTTCCAATTCCGCTTTCAAGGACAGACGCTGCGAGGCAGATTTGACAACTGGCCCGCAGTCTCACACTGACGGAGTGGAGCACGCCAAAACATAAGGCATACCAGACTACATCAACTGAACCCTTCACTGCAACTCCGGCCTTCATCGACGCGAAGCTTCGCTTCTCTATCGCCTTTGGTTGGGAGTTGCTTTTACGAAGGCATATACAACGTTAATTAGAATGACTGGCAGTGCGGCATTCGATGTTTGCGGCACCGAAGAAAACTTCTAACACTTGCTGTGCCACTGCCCTCGTGTCGCCTCAGAGAGACAAGTTCTTTCCAGCGCACTGCGGCGACTGGATTATCGGCCAATTTCCGTACAGGTGCTACTACAGCACCGTTCCCATCGCTCGATGGCTGACAAGGCAGCGAAAGCACTCTTGTGCTTTTTGAGGACGACGGGCTTGTGCGGACGCCCCTGATTTGTGGTGCAATCCCGCACGCTGCACTGAATTCACTGCCTCTCTTCCTTTTTTTTCTCTCCTTCCCTTCCTTCCTCTCTATGTTTCATCTTTCTATTCCCCTTTCCCAATCCCCCCAGTGTAGGGTAGCCAACCGGATGTTTTTGTGGTTAACCTCCCTGCCTTATTTCCTTCCTTCCAGCAGACAGCTCTGCAAACCACAAGTGTTGTGACGCTCTAGCTCTTGAGCGACGTCACGATGTTAAGCCAGACTCTTCGAACTCCATGCTGCTGAGCCTATATATCCAATATTTTTATTATATTTAACAACCTTGCGGCAAGATTCACGTCTCATTAATAAAGCCGTGCACGCTGAGGGATTCACTTCTGATGTTTATATATTGGCGTGTCGTAAAAGGAAGGAAAAAGGGTTACGTTACATGCCGCAGTACAGATCCTTCTAGTCATTTTTACCTCTTGCTGTTGCTCATCTTTCTTACGTATTCGTTAAAAAAAAGTTACATGGACCCTTAGCATTCGCCAAGGACGACTCGAAGGTGAAGACCATGTTGTTCTTATTTTTGTTCTCAGTCGATGTTGTTGACCCCCCTGAGCAACGCCTTGAAAACATTCTACACCTAACGTGGTTTTGCTCCTGGATGGGAGGCGTCGCAAGATTTCTGCACCTCACGTGGTTTTTTAGCGCTTGCGGAATCGAACCACCTTTGTGCAAGCGAGTATGTAATGTGATGACGTCACATAACGTGACGTCACAATGTGACCAGTAATAGTGACGTCACAAGCTTTGGCGATTTGTGACTTCATGATGACGTCACATGATGAAGTTATTACATGATAATGTTTGTTTTCATCGCTTCTCGCTGGCGACAACAGTCACTTTTCGCGTTTTACGAGGCATCTAAGGCTGTCGCCTTAAAAGGAGAAGAGAAGTGATAAACACCATCGACTCTCACAATCTGTAAGGTCAAGTGCTGCGACCTGAAATTATAAGGCTATAATTAAGTTTTACACTACGATAACCTTAGAGTAATTAGAATGTAGAAGCGATGCTATAACAATTACAACATGATTCAAAGTCTTGTAAGTGCCAATGTTTTTTTATGAATACGAAGGCTGTATTTGCTATCTGCTCTTGGAAATATTCCAGGACCTACGTTAGCTCTACCAACGCTCCGCTAATGCCACCGCTAATTGACCTTTACGAAGGCTGCGTTGCTGGTTGCCCTCTTTACCCCTGCAGCAGAAAAACGTCACCGCTCACCTCGAAGCTGGATGCGGTAAAACACGGCGTCACAAACAGCAAGAACAGATCTTTAAAGAAACCACGCAAGAAAGGTGGTGTGCTTTTGTGCGAGGCGTACGCAACGTATTCTTTTTTTTTTATGATTACGGAGGTTCATGCCTGAAGACGGCAATATTCAATTCAATTCAATTCAATTCAATTCAATTCAATTCAATGTTTCCTTTCTTGATCAATCAAGAGAGCGGCGAGGACTAAAGGCTTGCGAGCCTGACGAGGGTCGCCATGCAGGTCGCGTTCTTGACCGATGCCGAGCGCAGTGTTCCGCACTGGTCTTTAATGCCACTTGGAAACAGGGGAAATACCCTTAGAAAAAAGAAAGAAAGAAGGAAAGAAAGAAAAAAGAAAGAAAAGAAAGAAGAAAAGAAAAGAAAGAAAAGAAAAGAAAGAAAGGAGAAAAGAAAGAAAGAAAGAAAGATAGAAAGGAAAAGAATAAAGAAAGAAAGAAAAGAAAGAAAGAACAAAGAAAGAAAGAAAGGAACGAAGAGAAAGAAAGAAAGAAAAGAAAGAAAGAAAGAAAGAAAGGAAGAAAGAAAGAAAGAAAGAAAGAAAGAACATGAAATCCTATTTGCGTTTCTTCCATCATTGAAATAAGACTACAGTAGGTCCGTGTTGGTGCAAACATACACACTGTCGAGCTCGTTCTCAGCGGCACGACCCCGTAGAAAGTGAAGCAGCCGTTGGGTGTACCGGAGTAGAGCCTCTTATTCTTCTACGGCAGCCACGGCTCCTTGGACACCGGTCACCTTTATAGCAAGCGCGCGCCCTATGCGCATTACAGTCAGGGTCATTTGGCTTTTAGCGCGAGGCAATTTCCCACTTTACTGCACTTTCGAAAAAAAAAAGAGAGTCCGTGTCTCAGAGCAAGAGAACTACCGTACCATAACATTTTTCTATATACTGAGTTCCTATAGGCCAGCGCTTTAGGAAAATGCGTTGTTTACTAGTTTTATTTTCTTTCGGCAGGCCCCGGAGAAAATTCACCAAATAGGCGTTGCATTTTCTCGTGTTTTGGTATCGCAGTTCACTACAGTGAAGTACCGCTTAAAACAAGTAGACGGAGGACACAAAGCTGAAGTGGATTGGTACTTAAGTTGAATGTGTGAAGTAGCGATAAAATAAGCTGCAACATACCCCGGAGAAGCACCGCGCTGCGAATGTTACTATTTTATGTTCGTCGGCGCTATCGTGATACTAATCAGTGTTTAGGATAGTGGGCCTATAAAGAACGCAGAGCACTGTGGCAAACAGAAATTAGACGATGGATTCCAAAATGACTATGTTGTGACTGTGCCCGCGGCGTTATTCGGTAAACTGGAATGAATTGGCACAAGTACTGAGCTGTCATACAACACCAAGTCATCCTGTTGTCCTGTATCTATGCCTTTGACCCCAACTCTACCAACGAGGGGAACGAAAAAAAAATTAAGGAAGGAAGGTAACACAGAAGCCCTCCAGGTATTTTGGAGGAATGAATTCGATATATAAGAAGGCAAGCGAGGGAGATAAATATCAACATAGCGCATCTTCACGATCATTCCTGTGTACAGGCGTTCATGCAAGTTTTTGTTCGCAAGAACTGCGAGAACGCATTCGTAGTCGTATACTGTAACAGCAGCGTAACTAGGAAATCTAAGATAATTTCGGCCAATGGTCTGGCGTCAACAAGCGGTAGTGAATTTCGCGAGCATTTGTACTGAAAACCACTGTATCGAAGGGCCTTGCAATTATTCTTCTTTGTTTCTTCTTCTACCTGCCAAGCCAAATACGACTACGCTTCATGTAACGTTTTGGGCAGGGGACGAACGCCCTGACGTCAGTTCTCCTCTCCCCATTACTTCTCCTGCTAATTCGACAGTTCACGACTAATGCACGCGCAAGCAGGTTCCCACGGTAATTAGCGATTCTAAGCATTCTGGGCTATAGCAGTTGGCAATGTGCATGTCCGACCTACTTGGTAAATCCATTGATTTCTTATTTATCGCAAAAAAAAGCTTCCGAAATCCAGGACGAAGAGAATGTGACACAACACAGTCTGTGTGTGTGTCCCATTGTTTTCGTTTTTGTTGCGAAGCATTTTTTGCGCTAAATAAAAAAATAGATTAGAGCAGTTTCATTTTAATGCGCGCTATACTTGTATTAGTCTCCTGTGAGCTTCTAAAAGTAGCTTCGACCAATATTTTTGCGTAACGTGTCGACGAAATGCCGACAAAATGTGCCTCACCAAGTAGACGTATGTTGAAGCTGTGTGGCTTCAGAGTCCGCGATCCTGGCAAGACTACTCCTCCGTAAAAACCCCACATCTGGCTTAGTCTCCTTGTGATCTATAAAACAGCAACTCAGGTTTAAAAAAGTCCAGGACAAACGAAGTCACATACAACCATAGGCCGGCAAACTCACTCATGAGTCGACTCACTCAGGCTCACTGAGACTCCCATCAAACCGTGAGTCTGAGGGAGTCCGGGTGAGTAATAGTTTGGTGAGTTTGAGTCCAAGTGACTTCGGTTGAGAAAATTTTAGTGAGTCTGAGTCCGAGTGGAGTCCGGTCGAGGAAAATTTCGGTGAGTCTGAGTCCGAGTTAGCCCAAAGCGCAAAATATATTTCTTGAGTGAGTCTGAGTGAGCTCCACAATTTTTTGCCGACCTATGTATACAACACATGCATTGAAAAAAAAAAGAACACCGACAGACGTGCGTGCGCACAACAACCACACACACACAAAAAAAAAACATCCTTTACCTACACTCAATGTTCCCGATAATCTGCCGAAAAATAAAGGGCCGGAAAAGGTGGTGTGGACGTACTTTTTTACGGGTCCGGAGACTGTTTTCTGCGCTATACAAGAGGTAATGCTGTGGACAAGCCTCACAGAAGAGAGAGGCTATGCGATCAAACCAACACAATCTTTCGCCCAATGAGCCGATCGGTTGGTAGGTGCATCTAGTTGACCGGCCAGAAGGTGCACGGTTGGTGCCTTAGCACAAGGCTACCAGAGCACCGATGACATTGGGAGAAAAAAAGATTCCGGAGATCTGGCCCTCCATTGCAACGGCGGCCGGCTGTTCACCCTAACAAACGAAACGAAGGTGGTATGCCAAAATAGGAAAATTAACCCTAGAAATATAGAAGCGATCAAAACGCAATAAATGGGGACTTGTGCGTGAATCCCGTCAATGGCTTTTTCAGTCAAAGAGGCTGGCTCTTAGCGTATCTGATGGCACCAATGACAATGGTTTTTACAAAACTTGAAATTCGGCGAGATTGTGCATAGCTTCTGGAACATTAGAGCGCCTCACCAGACATTCACAAGAACGCAACATCAACAAGAACGCCGGAGACAGGAACGGGCGCTCGTCTGTGTCTCTAATGTTTCCCAAAAGAAATGCTTTAATTTTCCACCCGTGTTTTTTATAAGGGAGGTGGTTAGGTTTGTAGCGCCGTGCTGTGTGGAGGCGACTTTGTAACTTGTCAATAATGTGCGCTGTGATATCATGCGCAACCAACTAGTCCACCAATACCTTCTGATCTGCTTAGCCTGTTACATTCACGATGGAATGAGCAGCCTTGGTGCCCGCACTTAACAAGCATTAAAAGTTGTCGTCACTTTCAGATGAGTCACGTCCTTGAATAACGTTTACCATACACCTCGCGCAGCAAGGCAGAGGTTCATCGGTCACGTTTCGACCCCGTAACGTGAGCCGTGTGCAGTGAAAGAGCTGAATCACTTAGAGCCGCTCTATCACTTGAAATACCTCACGGGCGCTCTAGTTTTTTTTTATTTTATTTTTATTTAACCGTTCCGTTACACGTCTAACGCCCTGAACAAACCGCGCCCGAATGTCTGCGAACCTTCCAGATTATTTTAGACTCTTCTGATAAGCTTGCGCGCGCAACGCGAACAGTAGATTTTATTTTGGAACTAACGTAGCCACCAACGATTACGCTTGAACCTTCGATGCCACAGGTGTAAAATGCCGACGCGCTTTACTGCGTATCAATTTCTCAACGGTAGACGACTGTTTTCACCGCCATCAGTGTACAGCGGGAAATGCTTGTACCTTGACTTTTCATTTTCAGGACACAAGTTCGCCCAGATAAACAGATTTCCCAGCCTTGATGGAGCCGTCTTGACTATACTGCGTTGTAATATGAACAAAGTCTCCGTACACCCCACCATGAACATTTGTAGTAACCGAGGTGGGCCTCCGGTTATTGATGCAATTGGCGGACGTGGAAAACAATCATTTGGACCTCAAGATCGTGGACCGTGCGTGTGCTTTCAATATTCGAAAGGAAGACTCTGGTATTAATGCAAAGTAGACGATAAAAAATTCGGC